>NC_057814.1:484902077-484910941 GCF_018294505.1 Triticum aestivum | reverse complement strand
GAGGCCCGAGCGCCGCCGCCGCCGCCCTCTGCCGCGGTCGCCGCCCGAGCCGGCGAGCTCCGCCGGCCCCGCTCGTCGCCTCCTCCGCCTCTCCTCCCTTCGGCCGGCCGCCTCCTCCTCCTCCCCGCTTCGGTGAGCAGCTCCAGCTCCGGCCACCGGCGGGCTCGAGGCCGCCTGCTCCAGATCCGATCGAGGAGACCCTAGGTTGACTTTTCCCCCCGTCAAAATATTCCCAAGTCCTTATATTTTCACAGTACATGCCCATGTTCATCGCATCATAACTCTCTGCATATAGCTCCGTTTCGTGCGTGTAATTTATCGAAATGTTTGTGTCGTGATGCTCTTCATTTTGTTACATTTCACCATGTTCATTTGAGTCCATCTTGATGCCCAAATATCTGGTGCAAGAGTGCTAGTTGCTGTTATCTGTTGTTACTTAGCAGAAGTTGGAGATTTGTTATTTTTGTTGCATTTAATCTGTGCATCTTATGGGCATGAGCTCTACATGTGTTCTGTTGTATGCCATGCAATCTTTACAGAGGTTTTGCTCAGCCCTTCTTATAGCGTTGCTAGTTGCAGGTGAAGTTGAAGTTGGTTCCATGTTGGAACATGGATATGTTGGGATATCACAATATCTCTTATTTAATTAATGCATCTATATTTTTGGTAAAAGACGGAAGGCTTGGCCTTATGCCTCGTGTTTTGTTCCATTTTTGCCGCCTAGTTTCCGTCATACCGGTTTTATGTTCCTTGAGTTTGCGTTCCTTACGCGGTTGGGTGATTTATGGGACCCCCTTGACAGTTCGCCTTGAATAAAACTCCTCCAGCCAGGCCCAACCTTGGTTTTACCATTTGCCACCTAAGCCTTTTCCCCCGGGTTTTCGCGAGCCCGAGGGTCATCTTTATTTTAACCCCCCGGGCCAGTGCTCCTTCGAGTGTTGGTCCGAACTGAGTAGACTGCGGGGCCCCCTCGTGGAAACTCGAGGTCTGGTTTTACTCGTAGGATGTCTCATCCGGTGTGCCCTGAGAACGAGATATGTGCAGCTCCTATCGGGATTTGTCGGCACATTCGGGTGGCTTTGCTGGTCTTGTTTTACCATTGTCGAAATGTCTTGTAAACCTTGATTCCGAGATTGATCGGGTCTTTCCGGGAGAAGGTTTATCCTTCGTTGACCGTGAGAGCTTATGATGGGCTATGTTGGGACACCCCTGCAGGGTAATATCTTTCGAAAGCCGTGCCCGCGGTTATGAGGCAGATGGGAATTTGTTAATGTCCGGTTGTAGAGAACTTGTCACTTGACTTAATTAAAATACATCAACCGTGTGTGTAGCCGTGATGGTCTCTTCTCGGCGGAGTCCGGGAAGTGAACACGGTTTGAGTTATGAATGGCGTAAGTAGGAGTTCAGGATCACTTCTTGGTCATTACTAGATGACGACCGTTCCGCTACTTCTGTTCTCGCTCTCTTTTGCGTATGTTAGCCACCATATATGCTTAGTGCCTGCTGCAGCTCCACCTCATTACACCATCCTTTCCTATAAGCTTAAATAGTCTTGATCTCGTGGGTGTGAGATTGCTGAGTCCTCATGACTCACAGATTCCACCAAAACAGTTGCAGGTGCCGACGATGCCAGTGCAGATGATGAGATCGACCTCAAGTGGGAGTTCGATGAGGAACGTGGTCGTTACTATGTGTCTTTTCCTGATGATCAGTAGTGGAGCCCAGTTGGGACGATCGGGGATCTAGCATTTGGGGTTATCTTATTTTCATTTGGGTCTTGACCGTAGTCGGTCTATGTGTGTATTTTGGATGATGTATGAATTATATTTATGTATTGTGTGAAGTGGCGATTGTACGCCAACTCTCGTTATCCCATTCTTGTTCATTACATGGGATTGTGTGAAGATGACCCTTCTTGCGACAAAACCACAATGCGGTTATGCCTCTAAGTCGTGCCTCGACACGTGGGAGATATAGCTGCATCGTGGGCGTTACAAGTTGGTAATCAGAGCCATCCCCGACTTAGGAGCCCCCTGCTTGATCGAATCGCTGGCGTTGTTGAGTCTAGAGCAAAAATGTTTTGAGTCTTAGGATTATATATATCGGAGAGTAGGACTCTTTTTACTCCTCAGTCCCTTCATTGCTCTGGTGAGGCCTCCTGACGTAGAAGTTTTGACTCTTCTCTCCTCAAATTTCACTAAAAAAAATTTTAGGATCACGCGGGTATCTTGGAATCGTTCCGATGGTTTTGTGACGAGAACATTGTTCTTGGTGCCTCCTGACATTTAGGGGTTGTGGCAGTGTCCCGGGGAGTTGAGCTCCGAGGTGTTGTCGTCACAATTTTATCGTTGCAGTTCTGGAATACCTGAGTTTCGCCGACATCGAAATCTCTTTTATGGAGTTGTTGGTGAGATCACCTCAACGCCACCCAGTACTGGGGCGGGAGTTCGGGAGTATTGCCATAACTCGTATAACGGATGCTTTTTGAAGGTTGAGGTACACGATTTCCGAAGGTTTCTTGGTTATGTGTTGACGGATGGATACAACTGGATCTAGGGATTGCTAGTTTGGGTGATATATTTTGTGTCCCCTGTATCCCCAACACCAGATTGCATAACCAGAAAGTTTCGGGAGTTTATAAGTGGGAATTCAAGTAGCTCTTAGGATATCTTTCCGACAGACGCATGATATGAGATTGGGGTTCGACGTCTAGTGGTCCGCCTTTCCACGATTGGTTTTTACAGTGGTCTCGTAGTGTCTTAAAGAGTCCTTGGCTATGCCGACTCGGGGACGCTTCGTATGTCATGTGCACAGCCTTGTACATGATGGTGCTGTACGATCGAGCCCGTGTGGGCCCCACCATGAAAACTTCGGACGAAATATCTATCATATATTTGTTCCGGCTTATTCTGCAAGCCAAGACTTTGTTTTGTTTTGAATTGTGGTATTCGAGTTGCTTCGAAGCCAAATGTTGATTCCATATTTTTTTCTAAGTGGCTTCTCAACTAAACGGAAGTGTGATGATTTACTATGGAATTCATTCGTTCATCTTCATTCGAATGTTTATTGTGAAGACTATATGTTGCAATTTCTATCCGTTGATTCTACTTGTCTATTTGTCTATCAAGATGCTAACGGATGTCACCCTCTTTAGGATGGCTCCGCCAACGCATCAGAATCCGGAACGCAATGAAGGGAGTCAGGCGAACCCTCCGCCACCACCTCCGCCTCCGGAGGCATGGCAAGCTATCATGGCAGCCACCAACGCCAATGCTCAGATGATTCTGCAACTCTTGCAAGAATGCACCCAAGGGCAAGGCAATCAAGGAAATCATGGTCAAGGCAACAATCAGCCTCACTTCGCTACCCTCAACCAGTTTCTCGCAAATCAACCCAAGTCTTTCAGCTACTGTGCCGAGGCCACGGATGCCGATGATTGGCTCATGGACATCAACAAGCATTTTGAATGTAGCAATGTCAGGCCTGAGGACTATGTCAAGTTTGCTTCCTTTCAGCTCAAGGACTAAGCTGCTGATTGGTATCAACAATACAAAGATTCCAGAGGAGGTCGTGTGATCACTTGGACTGACTTCTGTCGGGATTTCAAAGCGTACCACATTCCACAAAGTGTTGTTGAGAGCAAGCGTGAGGAGTTCCGCAATCTCAAGCAAGGCAACATGTCGGTGTATCAATTCAACATCCAGTTTCAGAAACTTGCTCGCTTCGCTAAACAAGACGTTCCTGATGAAAAGAGCATGATCTATCACTTCAGAGGTGGCCTTAGAGAGGATCTGCAGTTAGCTCTCGTTCTTGTTGAGCCTACTCAGTTTGATCAATTCTATAACATGGCACTGAAGCAGGAGGCCGCTCAGCTCAAGTGTGAGGCTTCTAAGAAGAGAGTCAGGGACGCAGTTCAGTCTTCTTCTTCCTCACTTGTGGCTGCTAAGCAACAGAAGTTCTGGTTGCCTCCTCCTCCTCCGTTTCGTCAGCCTTTCCAGCAGAAGAACAAAGGTGGCCATGGATCTTCCTACTCTTCCAACTCTGGCTATCAAAACAAGTCTCAGAATCAAGGTTCAAAGTCGAATGCCCCTTATCATCGTCCACTCTCAGAGGTGACTTGCAACACGTGTCAGCAAAAAGGTCACTATGCTAACAAGTGCTTCAACCAGAGGCGTCTTCCGCCTCCTCCTCCTGTCAGATCTTCCAGCAATGCAGTGGTCAAGCATAATCCCAAGTCAGCAAAGGTGAACATGATGAATGCAGCTCAAGCAGAGGAATCTACTGATGTGATAATGGGTAATCTCTCGGTTAATGATATTCCTGCAAAAGTCTTATTTGATACTGGTGCATCGCATTCTTTCTTGTCATACCCATTTGCATCGAAGCACAATGTTGACACAGAGATTTTATCCAACGTTATGCAAGTTGTTTCTCCGGGAAAGCTTTTGACTTCTAGTTTGGTTGCTCCCGATGTTTCTATCAAGATGGGGAACCATAAATTTCTGTCTTCTCCAGTTGTTCTTGGTGACTCGGATATTGATCTTATTCTCGGGATGGACTGGCTTTCTAAGCACAAGGCTCAACTTGATTGTGCTGCCAGGGAAATTCAATTGACACACTCTTCTGAGGATGTTATCATTTATGCCGCTCGTGATGAAACCATTCGGTTATTTTCTCTCAAGGAGAAGGGCGAATTGAATGCCATCTCTCAAATTCCAGTCGTTTGTGAGTACCAAGATGTCTTTCCAGAAGAGCTTCCGGGTATGCCTCCTCACGGCCAGTTGAGTTCGTTATCGATCTTGAGCCGGGCACTGAACCCGTTTGCAAGCGTCCATACAAGCTGGGACCCAAGGAGCTGAAGGAATTGAAGAAACAGCTCGATGAACAAGAGCGTCTGGGTTTGATCAGACCGAGTTCATCTCCATGGGGTTGTGGTGTTCTTTTTGTCCAGAAGAAGGATGGCACGGACCGACTTTGTGTCGACTACCGTCCATTGAACAAGAAGACAATCAAGAACAAGTATCC
Organism: Triticum aestivum; assembly: GCF_018294505.1. Taxonomy (NCBI): domain Eukaryota; kingdom Viridiplantae; phylum Streptophyta; class Magnoliopsida; order Poales; family Poaceae; genus Triticum; species Triticum aestivum. The sequence continues at coordinate 484,905,916 of NC_057814.1, read as the reverse complement.
ACTTCCCAACATCAATGAGCTATTCGAGCAACTCAAAGGTGCCAAAGTATTCTCCAAGCTTGACCTTCGTATGGGTTATCATCAGATTCGCATTCGTGAAGAAGATATTCCCAAGACAGCATTCAGAACAAGCTTTGGTTCTTATGAATATACTGTCATGTCTTTCGGCCTTCTCAATGCTCCTCCAACCTTCTCTCGGATGATGAATTTCATCTTCAACCCCTATACAAATGAATTTGTCCTGGTGTATCTCGATGATATATTGGTCTTCTCCAGGAATAAGAAGGATCATGCCAAACATTTGCGATTGGTGCTCGACAAGCTCAGAGAGTATCAATTCTATCTGAAGTTCTCAAAATGTGAGTTTTTGCTTGATGAAGTTCTTTACCTTGGTCACATCATCTCTGCCAAGGGTATCGCTGTTAACCCCGAGAAGGTGTCTGCAATTGTGAATTGGGAACCTCCTCAGAATGTCAAGCAGCTCCGCAGTTTTCTTGGTCTTGCAAGCTATTGCCGAAGATTCGTTGAGAATGTCTCTAAGATTGCAAAGCCTCTTTCCAACCTCCTCCAGAAGCATGTGAAGTATGTCTGGTCTCCTGAGTGTGACGTTGCTTTCAACACTCTCAAAGAGAAACTAGTCACAGCTCCTGTCTTAACTCCTCCTGACGAATCCAAGCCATTTGAAATTTTCTATGATGCTTCTCTTCAAGGTCTCGGTGCTATGTTAATGCAAGAGAAGAAAGTTTTGGCCTATACCTCTCGTTAGTTGAAGCCCAATGAAAAGAACTACCCCACTCACGATCTTGAGTTGGCGGCAGTTGTTCATGCATTAATAACGTGGAGACATCTCTTGTTGGGAAGACAAGTGGACATATTCACCGATCACAAGAGTCTCAAGTACATCTTCACTCAGCCCAACCTCAATATCAGGCAGACTCGATGGGTCAAAATGATTCAAGAGTACAATCCGAGTATTGAATATACTCCAGGCAAGGCCAATGTCATTGCAGATGCTTTGAGCAGGAAGGCTTATTGCAACAACTTAATTCTCAAGCCATTCGAACCGGATCTTTGTGAAGCTTTCCGCAAGCTGAATCTCCAAGTTGTTCCTCAAGGCTTTCTTGCCAACCTCATAGTCTCTCCTACTTTGGAAGATCAAATTCGTGAGGCACAACTCTTGGCTACCATGGTGAAGAAGGTGAAACGTGGTATCGACAAGGGTCTTTCCAAATACAAGTGCTATCGCATTGATGACATAGACACTTTATTCTTCGAGGACCGGATTGTGGTTCCTAAAGGTGATCTAAGGAAAGTCATTAGGAACGAGGCACACAAGTCTCTTCTTTCCATGACCTGGAAGTACGAAGATGTACCATGACCTCAAGCAGTCGTATTGGTGGACTCGAATGAAGCGAGAAATCGCTCAATTCGTGAATGAATGTGATGTCTGTCGAAGAGTGAAAGCAGAACACCAACGACCAGCTGGTCTCCTCCAACCTCTTGCTATCCCAGAGTGGAAGTTTGATCATATCGAAATGGACTTCGTGGCTGGATTTCCAAAGTCAAAGCGTGGAAATGATGATATCTTCGTTGTCATCGACAAGCTTTCTAAAGTGGCTCATTTCCTTCCAATCAAAGAATCCATCACAGCAGCTCAGTTGGCAGAGCTTTACACCTCCAGGATTGTCTCCTTGCACGGCATTCCATAATTGATATCTTCAGATCATGGAAGCATCTTCACCTCTAAGTTCTGGGACTCCTTCTAGAAGGCGATGGGCACAAACATTCGCTTCAGCACAGCTTTCCATCCTCAAACTAGTGGCCAAGTCGAGCGAGTCAATCAAATTCTTGAAGATATGCTGAGGGCTTGTGTCATTTCCTTTGGCATGAAATGGGAAGATTGTCTTCCATATGCCGAGTTCTCCTACAACAACAACTTCCAAGCGAGTTCGGGCAAAGCCCCATTCGAAATTCTATATGGCAGAAAGTGCAGTACTTCTCTCAATTGGTCAGAGACTAGTGAACGCCAACTTCTTGGCAATGACTTAATCACAGAAGCTGAAGAAATGTGTAAAGTCATCCGTGATAATCTCAAAGCCGCGCAATCGCGCCAGAAGAGTTACTATGATAGTAAGCACCGTGATGTGTTTTTCGAGATCGGAGACCATGTCTACCTCCGCGTCTCTCCAATGAAAGGCACTCGTCGCTTCGCTATCAAAGGGAAGCTTGCTCCTAGATACGTGGGTCCTTTCAAGATCATTGGCAAAAGAGGCGACCTCGCCTATCAACTTGAGCTTCCTTCCAACTTCGCGAACGTGCACGATGTGTTCCACGTGTCACAGCTCCGCAAGTGCTTCAAGACCCCCGAGCGCACCATCAACTTCGAAGAGATTGACCTCCAAGAAGATTTGTCTTATTATGAGCACCGCGTTGCTATTCTTGAAGAAACTGAGCGCTAGACTCGCAACAAGTCTATCAAATTCCTGAAAGTGCAGTGGTTACACCATTCCGACCGAGAAGCCACCTGGGAACGCGAGGAACACCTCCGTTCCGAATATCCGGAGTTCTTTCAGTCCTAGATCTCGGGACAAGATCCTCTCGTAGTGGTGGAGTGTTGTAACAGCCCGGATGTAACTTTCCATATTTGTAACTCCAACTCTTGCCATTTTCGGCCATGTGTTATGATGTTCCCTCCGTGGTCGAGTTTTGTTTTCCGTTTTGCATTTTGTTTTTGTCATGCATCTCATATCATGTGATCACGTGCATTGCATTTGCATACGTGTTCGTCTTTCTCCTGCTGCTCTTTAGTATGGAACCTATAGTCCACAACAGTCTTTCTCCTCATAGCATAAGGGTCACTTTGTCTCCAAAGTCTGAGACCTGCATCCTTCCTGATGCTCATATCTTCTACCACTGGATGGCTGTCATTATGATCTGGAGTTTTTGGTTTGAGCTTCCTAAGCACTTGGGCTTCAACATCTTCTTCTTCATCCATCTTAGGCACTGGGGCCTTGTTCTTTTCAGCAGCTGGAATATTCCTTGTGCTCCTCTTGGGCTTTGATGTTTTTGAAGCTTGAGCAGTAGCTTTGTGTAACACCCCGGATGTAACTTTCCATATTTGTAACTCCAACTCTTGCCATTTTCGGCTATGTGTTATGATATTCCCTCCGTGGTCGAGTTTTGTTTTCCGTTTTGCATTTTGTTTTTGTCATGCATCTCATATCATGTCATCACGTGCATTGCATTTGCATACGTGTTCGTCTCATGCATCCGAGCATTTTCCCCGTTGTCCGTTTTGCAATCCGGCGCTCCCATCTCCTCCGGTGCACCCCTTGTTTCTTGATGTGAGCGGGTGTTAAACGTTCTCGGAATTGACCGAGGCTTGTCAAGTGGCCTTGGTATACCACCGGTAGGCCACCGGTCAAGTTTCGTTCCATTTGGAGGTCGTTTTGTACTCCAACGGTTAACCGGGTAACCGCATATGCCTTTTGTGTGTTGCAGCAAAACCCCTCTCTAAACAGCCCAAAACTACTCTAAGTCACTTCCATGTTGTAGGTCGTTCGATCACGATCGTGTGGGCGAAAACCGCACCTCATTTGGACTCTCCTAGCTCCCTCTACCTATATATACTCCTCCCCTTTGAATACATTCGCAGATCAAAACCCTAAAAATCTCCCCGCCGCCACCGGACGTGTCCGTACCACGCCGGACGCTTCTCCACCGCCGCCCGCGTCCAACCAGCCGCCGCCACGTGTCACCGCCGCCCGTCCCGCGCCGCCGGCCCGGAGAGCCCGTACGGGGCCCTCCCGGCCCGTTCCTCCCGTGCCGCCGCCCGCTTG
>NC_057814.1:484550372-484572749 GCF_018294505.1 Triticum aestivum | reverse complement strand
AGTATGTGGTGATGAATAATGCAAAATTTTATTAGCTTCGATGGCATGCTATACATAGTGGTTTAAATAACTTGTGTTTCTTATACTGGAAAGTAATTCAGAAATTGTTTCTGTTTCAATTAGAGCCCTGATGCAGACAAGGATTGTGTGGTTGTACATGTCACTCGCTATGAGGCGGATGACCTGAATATACGCACTGGAAAAACAGAGTTCTTAGGCTGTTGGATCCTGGAATCCATTTGCGCTTATACCGATGTCGAGTTGTATTCCAGCATCACTGTTGTCAGGCTTGTTGTTCAGGGTGTACTGAAGCACAAGAAGTTCAAAGCTACTCCTTTGTTTGTGAGGCATACTGTTCTTGCCAAGCTTACGCAGGAAGATGACGTGGCATGCCTCCACAAACAAGTTTATGAGTGGCAAGGCCACAAGGTTATCTTCATGAAGGTTCACAGGATTGAGCTGCTGCCGGACGCCCTCGATGATGTTCATGGCAAGGTCCATCTTGTGTCCAACCCAAATTAGATCGAGGCATGAAATAGGTGCCCCAGCTAGTGTTTAATACTAGTTTGGATTGTGTCTACTTATCCGAACGTTGCCTATTATCGAGCCCTCTGGGGCTAGTACTCTGTTTGAATCCGTCTATGGGAACTGCTGCTACTTTTGTGTGCCTGTGAATCATGTGAGAACCATCGTAATTGTTGCCGAAACATATGCGTACTCACTAGGTTTTCATGAATATGGCATGGTAAGACATAAGTTGTCACAGTTTATCATACGAGTAGTGTGTGTTTGATGAAATAGAGTACTCGTTCGAGAAATGTGCGCCGACGTATACATAAGTACATGTAAACACTGTTGGTGCTACCCCACTTGTAAGCAGTTGTGCAAAACACGGCAGATTGGCTCAGCTCGCTTCAACACTAGGCTACCGACTGTCGGATGTGGGCTTCCGACAAACCCTTAAGGTTCGAACACTGGGGTGCGCGCGAAGTCTTTCCCTCCTACCGATCTATGCCCTAGCTCGCTCAGATCTCGCGGACGAACTCGACGAACTCGCAACACAGAAAGACACGAGGTTTATACTGGTTCAGGCCACCATTGTAGTGTAATACCCTACTCCAGTGTGGTGGTGGTGGATTGCCTCTAGGGCTGATGATGAACAGTACAAGGGAAGAACAGCCTCCTGAGGTTGAGGTGTTCTTGTGGTTAGGTAGGCTCTCGATCGGGTTGGATCAAGCAAAGATGAGATGAGATGCCTCTACTTTGGTGGCTAGCTCTACTTATATAGGCCCTGGTCCTCTTCCAAATATCGAGCGGGAAGGGAGCCAACAACGGCGGGCAAATTTGAAGGGGGACAGCTAGTACAAGCTATCCTGACAAAATCGGTGTCGGAGTAAATGGCCACGGGTAGCCTAACCGACTCCCCCTGGCTCTTCCAAATTTACCAGGCCATTCGAGCCTTCAAGCATATAAAGCGTAGGATCGCCTTCCCCCGGCCGAGGGCCGACTCCCAGAGGGCGACCCATCCTCAGAAACCTTCTCCAAGAAAGATACGAGACAACCGACTCCAGGGAGCCAGCCATGAGATGACCGACTCCCAGAAGCCGGCCATAAAGAAAGCCGGCTCCCAGGAGCCGGCCGCGAGGAAAGCTAGCTCCCAGAAGCCGGCCAAGACTGCACCCACTAAGACTGTACCCACATGGCTCCGATAGGATGGGGTGTGGCCGCCGTACAGCCCACTACCCCCGAATGCCGGAACAGGCATGGCCACAGGGCGCCGTACGGGCCAGCCATTCCCCGTCCGGCTACTCCTCGAAGCATGCGCCTCATTAAGGGGACATGACGAGGTAAGGCTACAGTGAGAGCTCGCAAGGCGGCGACACTGTAGCCACGCTTACCTCGACGAAGCCCTCGTCATCAGAGGTGAGGCAACAGTAACCAGCCGCCGACAAAGCCCCCAAGCGGTGGGGCCGGCCTGCCAGCCAAGAGGCCGGCAGCCGGCGGGACCCACCAGTCGGCGGGCCCCAATGACCGGCGGAGAAGCCGGCGAGCCTAGACAGTCACGGCGGGGACCCACGCCCAGCCGGATTACCATTGTACCCCTTGGGGGTACGCCTATATAAACCCCCAGGGCACCCATGCAAAGGGTGGATCTAAGAGAATTCCACACACCACCTAAAGAGAAAAGGAGAGCTCGCCTCGCCCTTCCTCTTCCTCTATCCAAACAGCTCAAGGAGCGCTTGTAGCAACTTGTATTAATCTAGTGATCATGCGGAGACCTGCAGAGCAGGACTAGGGATGTTATCTCCACGGAGAGCCCTGAACTTGGGTAAGATCTGCCGGCGTGCATGTCTTCGCCTCATCCCGTTTCCAGGCACCGGCGATGTTTTACTGGCTCCCACAATGAAAAGCCACCCGTTGGCATATGTCGCACCTACCACCCGACATTTGGCGCCCACCGTGGGGCCAGGTGCACCGTCGTCCGGAGACCTGTTCTGGACGGGAACCCTTTTTCTCCCCTGCGAGCGCAGCCAGCCTGCTACGCCCGTCGGCGCTTGCCCCGACGCGCTGCAAGGCGTCGCCGACGCCTGCGCGGCAAGCTGCCTCGCCGATCTTTTTGGCGAGACTCGCATCTCCGACGAGCCCGCGTCCGACGCGGGCACGGACTACCCCGAGAGCCGCCTCGTCAGCCTCCTCGACTTGCTTCACGTCTCCAGCGAGCTTGCTGTAGACTTGGAGTTGGTCGGCTCCACCGACCCGATGCTTGTCGACTCCGACACGGCATCGTTCGACGCGTACCCCTCCGACGTGGTAGTCTTCGACGACCCTCCCCCTCGAGCTGACAGCGGCAGCAGTGCTCTCACTGAAGTGCTAGTCATCAGCCACGTCGCCGACTCGGGCGAGAGCGCCCACGACGCCCTATAGGCGGCGATGCATGACTTGTTCGTCCCCATCCCGGCCGATGCCGATGCCGAGACCTTGGAGGCACGTCGTCTCGCCCTCATCATGGAGGGCCAGAAGATAGCCTCCATGAGACGCCTCACTGAGGCCCACCAGCGCGAAGTCGACCGTGCCGCTTTTGGTACGCCGCCTCACGGCGGGCCGACCCGAGTCGGCCTCGTCAAGAAGCAGGGCGCGGCCATCCCCCGCATGCCGGGGGCGGACCGCCCCGTTTACGCAACACCGCTCGAAAATCTGCGATCTGCTCAGGCGGCAGCAAAAGAGCTAAATGGGCTGGGGGCTGATGAGGTCCCCTACATGACAAGGCGCATCCAGCAGCTGATCGATGGGACCACAGAACGGCATGAAGCCGGCGCCCGCGCTGAGAGTCCTCCCCCGCGCCGAGAGCGCGCCGCGACATCCCGGCCGCCAACCGTGAGCGGCGCCCGCAAAAGGAAGGACAAGGAGCCGGCTCCTAGCCGCAGCCGGACTCGAATCACCATCGAGCGCGACGCGGAAGGCCGCCCTCGAGCGGTGGAGCGCCAGGGCAATCCGCCTCCTCCCCCGCCTCGTGGAGAGAGATGTCCCACCCCGCCGCCTGTCACGCATCCGACTCTCGGTGGCCGACTAGGCCGCCGCGAGGGAGTCGGCGAGAACGACGCCCGCCACCGGATCGACCGCCTAGCTCGATCCCTGGCGCTAGAAGAAGAAGACGATGTCGGCCCGCCATGCTTTGGCCCCCGCATCCGCGACGAGCCCTTCCCCAAAGGGTTCTCGCTCCCCAGAGACACGCCCAAGTACAATGGCTCTGTGAAGCCGGAAGATTGGCTCATAGACTACTCTACGGCCGTCAGTATAGCGAACGACAACAGGCGCATAGCAGTGAAGTACGTCCCTCTCATGTTGCAAGGCACGGCACGCACCTGGCTCAATAGCCTCAAGCCATACAGCGTCAACAGCTGGCTGGACTTCATGGAAGTCTTCGTCCGCAAACTTCACCAGCATGTACAAGCAGCCTCCCAAGCCCCGCCAGCTCTCCTTATGCATCCAAGGTCCCAGCGAATCGACCCGCGACTACCTCACACGGTGGGCTGAGCTCCGCAACTCCTACGAGGGGGTGCACGAGGTGCAGGCCATCGAATACTTCACCGCCGGGTGCCGAGAGGGCACCCTCCTCAAGCACCGACTCCTCTGCAATGAGCCGGCTACCCTCGACGAGCAGCTGGTCATTGCAGACATGTACGCCACAGCCGACTCCTCGATGAAGACCGAGCTCCAAGTGGATGCCTCTGGGAAGGTGCTCGCTCCGGCTCCTAAGACGCCGGCCGGCGACTCCAATCGGCGCACCTACCAGAACGACCACAAGCGCAAGGCCCCTATGCCGCCTTCCACCAGTCGGCAGGTGGCCACAGTCGAAGACGAGCAGCCCGAAGAGCAGCCCGCTCCCAAGAAGAAGGGCGGCAAGCCGGCTTGGCAGCCGGCCTTCTCGTACGAGCAGACTCTCGATGCCCCCTGCAAGTTCCATAGCGGCGCGAAGCCATCCGACCACACGACTCGAAAGTGCCACTGGCTCACCCGGATCTCCAAGGGCGAGGGGCTGGTGCCACCTCCGCCTCCCGGCCCGCCGCCTCCAGCCCCCCAGCAGCGGGCTACTCGACCAGCAGTCGGAGCCATTCAAGATGAGTTCCCTGATGAGCACGCGGCCTACGTCGTCTTCACGAGCCAGGTTGAAGACAAGCGCAGCCGGCGCCGACAGCACCAAGAGGTCAACGCGGTCGCCTCCAGCAGCCCCGACTTCATGCATTGGTCCGAAAGGCCTATCAATTGGAGCCGGGCCGATCACCCAGAGGTGATGCCGTCCCCTGGCTCCTACGCATTGGTGTTGGATGTCACCCTCGCAACAAAGAGGCGGGCTGCCCGATTCTCCTGCGTTCTGATTGATGGCGGAAGCAGTATCAACATACTGTACCGCGACACCATGGAGAAGTTGAACCTCAAGGCGAAGCAGCTCATGCCAAGCCGGACCGTTTTCCATGGCATCGTACCCGGCCTGTCCTGTTCCCCGATCGGCAAGATCAAGAAGGATGTTCTCTTCGAAGACAAGGATCACTTTCGCCGAGAAGCAATCTGGTTCGAGGTAGTGGATCTGGAAAGCCCTTACCACGCCTTGCTTGGCCGACCTGCTCTGGCCAAGTTCATGGCTGTGCCCCACTACGCCTACCTGAAGATGAAGATGCCGAGCTCGAAGGGGATCATCACTGTAGCCAGCGACTACAATAAGTCCATCGAGTGCGCTGCAGCCAGCAGCCGGCTGGCTGAGTCCCTCGTAGTGGCAGAAGAGAAGAAGATGCTGGAGCGAGTTGTGGTCATAGCCGGCAAACAGCCGGCTTTGTCCCCCCAACCCCAAGGAATATGATGCGCAGGGCACCTTCCAGCCGGCCAAGGAGACAAAGAAAATACCTCTGGACCCGGAGAACCCGGAGAGGTTTGTAGTCATTGGTGCAAACCTGGACAGTAAATACGAAGGCGAGCTCGTCGACTTCCTCCGTGAGAATCGAGACATCTTTGCATGGTCCCCAAAGGACATGCCGGGTGTTCCAAAGAATTTCGCCGAGCACAAGTTACACGTCCGAGCGGACGCAAAGCCGGTCAAGCAGCCTCTCCGCCGACTGTCCGAAGAGAAGAGAAGAATCGTAGGAGAAGAGATAGCCAGGCTCCTTGCCACCGGCTTTATTATGGAAGTGTTTTTCCCAGAGTGGCTTGGCAAGCCAGTCTTGGTGTTGAAAAAGAACAACAAATGGCGTATGTGTATAGACTACACTAGCCTCAACAAGGCCTGCCCCAAAGATCCGTTTGCTCTGCCACGGATTGATCAAGTAATAGACTCCACAGCCGGATGTGAGCTGTTGAGTTTCTTGGATGCCTACTCAGGATACCACTAGATTAAGTTGGACCCAGCAGACTGCCTGAAGACCGCCTTCATCACACCATTCGGAGCTTTCTGTTACCTCACTATGACATTCGGCTTGAGGAATGCCGGTGCCACTTTTCAGCGTTGCATGCAGAAATGCCTCCTCAAGCAACTCGGCAGAAATGCCCACGTCTACATAGACGATATTGTGGTGAAGACATAAAAGCGCGACACCCTGCTAGAAGACCTCAAAGAAACATTTGCCAACTTGCACCGATTCCAGATCAAGCTCAACCCCGAGAAATGCGTGTTCGGAGTACCAGCCGGCGAGCTTCTAGGCTTTCTGGTCTCCGAACGCGGCATTGAGTGCAACCCTATGAAGATCAAGGCCATTGAGAGAATGGAGATTCCCACCAAGTTGCGAGACGTACAGAAGTTCACCGAGTGCCTGGCCTCCCTAAACCGCTCTATCAGCCGGCTAGGAGAGAAGGCTCTCCCCCTGTACCAACTCATGAAGAAATCCACTCATTTCGAGTGGAATGACCAAGCAGACCAAGCCTTCCATGAGTTGAAGAAGATGCTGACCACTCCACCTGTCCTAGCGGCGCCGACTGAGAAGGAGCCCATGCTCCTCTACATTGTCGCCAACTAGCCGAGTGGTCAGTACAGTCGTCGTGGTGCAGCGCCCAGAAGAAGGCCGAGCCCAGCTAGTCCAGAGGCCGGTATATTATCTAAGCGAAGTACTATCCAGCTCAAAGCAAAACTACCCACACTACCAGAAGATGTGCTATGGAGTGTACTTCGCCACCAAGAAGCTGAAGCCCTACTTTCTAGAGCATCCCATCACGGTTGTATGCACCGCCCTGCTTGCCGAGATCATAGGCAGCCAGGATGCATCCAGCCGGGTGGCTAAATGGGCCATTGCGCTTGCACCTTACACAATCTTCTATCAGCCCCGCACCGCCCTCAAGTCCCAAGCATTTGCCGACTTCCTCATCGACTGGGCCGAGACCCAGTACCTACCGCCGGCTCCCGACTCTACTCATTGGCGGATGCACTTCGATGGGTCCAAGATGCGCACCAGCTTGGGAGTCGGCATCGTCCCCACCTCTCCCAAAGGCGACAAGCTCAGATAGACGCTGCAAATCCACTTTGCCGCCTCCAACAACGTGGCTGAATACGAGGCGCTCATACACGGGCTCCGGCTAGCCAAAGAGCTCGGCATACGCCGGATCCTGTGTTATGGCGACTCAGACTTGGTGGTCCAGTAGTCATCTGGCGACTGGGACGCAAAGGATGCAAACATGGTGAGCTATCGATTCCTCGTCCAGCAGATCAGTGGGTACTTCGAAGGGTGCAAGTTCCTTCACGTGCCACGGGCCGACAACGACCAAGCAGATGCCCTGGCACGGATCGGCTCCACCCGACAGGCTATACCAACCGGTGTCTCTCTCCAGCGCCTCCTCAAACCATCTATCAAGCCGTCTCCAGAATCAGACTCTATCTTCGTACCACCCGCCCCCGATGCAGACGGATCCGACTGGAGGAACCCAGCAGGCGGCTCGAGGACTTCGACAAGCGGCCCGGGGACTGCCGTAGTCGCACCCGGCTCGGGGACTTCAGATCCCGACCCGGAGACTGCAGCAGTCAGCCTGGGGATTGCAGCGACACAAGAAGCGGTGGCCGACTCCAACCCTCCACCACCCAACCCACCCACCCGAGTCACAGTGGCCGTACTAACAGTAGAAGAAGTCACAGCTCCATCATCAGCCTAGCCCATCCTCAACTTCCTAGTCAACAGAGAGCTACCGACTGATGAGATCTCGGCAAGACTAGTGCAACACCGAGCCGGAGCATATGCAATAATAAACAGAGAACTTGTCAAGCGCAGCGTCACTGGGGTCTTCCAGCGCTGCGTCGAGCCAGAAAGGGGTGTAGCAATCCTCAAGGATATCCACCAAGGCAAATGCGGCCACCACGCAGCCTCAAGATCACTTGTGGGCAAAGCCTTCCGCCACGGTTTCTTCTGGCCGACTGCTTTGGAAGATGCCAAAGAGATAGTCAAATGCTGCAAAGGATGCCAAGTCTTCAGTTCCAAACAACACCTGCCGGCTTCCGCACTCAAGACCATCCCCCTCACCTGGCCCTTTGCCGTCTGGGGGCTGGACATGGTGGGCCCATTCAAGACAGCCCGCGGCGGCTTGACACATCTGCTTGTCGCCGTGGACAAATTTACCAAGTGGATCGAAGCGAAGCCGATCAAGAAGCTGAATGGGCCGACTGTCGTGACATTTATTGCCGACATCACTACTCGGTATGGCGTGCCGCACAGCATCATCACCGACAAGGGCACAAACTTTGCCAAAGGAGCACTGGCACGTTTCTACGCGACACAAGGCATCCGACTGGACTTAGCGTCCGTTGCCCACCCACAGTCAAACGGCCAGGTCGAGTGAGCAAACGGCCTCATCCTCTCCGGCATCAAGCCCTGCCTGGTCGTACCACTGGAGCGCTCGGCCGGCTGCTGGCTCGACGAGCTGCCGGCTGTCCTCTGGAGTCTGCGTACTACCCCAAACAAGTCAACCGGCTTCACTCCGTTCTTCCTTGTATATGGTGTCGAGGCTGTCATCCCGACTGACATCGAGTTCAACTCGCCTCGGGTCACCATGTACACGGAGGCAGAGGCCAAGGAAGCGCGAGAGGACGGCGTCGACCTACTGGAAGAAGGCCGGCTGTTAGCACTCAGCCGGTCCGCCATCTACCAGCAGGGTTTGCGTCGTTACCACAACCGGAAGGTCAAGCCAAGATCCTTCCAAGAGGGCGACCTTGTGCTTCGGCTGATCCAGCGAACAGCCGGCCAGCACAAGCTCTCGGACCCTTGGGAAGGCCCTTTCGTCATCAGCAAGGCACTAGGCAACAACTCCTACTACTTGATCGATGCACAAAAACGAAGAGCATGCAAGAGGGATGATTCCGGCAAGGAGTCAGAGCGACCATGGAACGCAAACCTCCTGACAAGATTTTACAGTTGAAAGCAGTATGTATGATGCTACCGGTTTTTTTAAATATGAGACAAACAGGCCCCCCGAGGCACACTCGGGAACTTCCCTCCTTTATCTATGAATGACGAGTGTCATACTCATGAATGTATTATTACATTTGATTTTTTGTCTGGCACCGGGTTCGAATAGTCAGCCCGGGGACTGGCCGCCTTAAGTTATATTAAAAGTTCTACCTGAAGTGAGACAAGTAGTGTGCCGGCACCCGAGCCCTCTCTTGTCGAAAGTCACAGCTCAAAGAACCGACTGTCCGACTGGCAAGAGCCAAAGGCAGAAAGGATGCCCACACGAAAAACGGCTAAGGACCAACAAACTTATATAACGCAAAGACGGCCTCCAACCACGCCTACCGGCTGTCAAAACAGCCGGCTAGCCGGCCTCCCAATCACTTCGCTATGATCCAACAAAGCTAGAGTAGTTGCCCTCCCAAGCACTTCCCCAGCCACAGATTGCAGAGCAGCTGTCCGGCTGCGAAGGCGGCAACCAAGGGAGGGCGGCAAAGGAAACAACCGAAGGATGAAAAGCAAAGAACAAGGGAAAGCCAAACGCATGCATAATTATATTTACACATAAGGCCCCCAACAGGACGGCAGTCAATATAGTTCGAATACACCCCCAGTGGGTGGAATTGTGCAAACTTAACAAAATACTGTTCCAAGAATGGTGAAACAGGAAAGTAGAGGCAGCAGACTAGACTAAGGGCGCAGCAGGGGAGCCGGGCTGGTCGGTGGAGACGGCGCCGCCGGCTGGAGGAGTGGCCGGCTGGCGGGTCTTGGCTTGATCATCGCCGGCTGCAGGCGGTGCACCCGCGCGTGCCTTGTTGCTGGAGGCACGGTCAAGCTGAGGCTGACCGGCCGCTCCACCATCTGGCGCGGCGTCTTCACCCTCCTCCTCCTCCTCCTCCTCGCCCTCGTCGCTGGAGTCGATCTCCTCCGCCGAGTCCTCGCCATCTGTCGGGTTCAGCCCGAACCACTCCTCCGGCTGGGCAACACCGTTGTCGTCCACCTCAGGAGCAAAGGCGCTGGTGTCGGTGTAGTCGGAAATCGCCGCCCGCTGGATGATAGCCGGCCGCGCCGGCTCCAGCTCCATGTCGGCCTCCTGCCGCCAGGTGGCCAGCTGGTCCAGACTCAGCTCGGGATACCAGGCCTTGGCTAACTCCAGCGCCCGCCTGGCGCCGGACCGAGCCGCAGAAGCCTTCCAGGCCTCGAAGCGGCCGACCGCCACCTCCAGCCAGTCGGCAGTCCGACTGGGGGTGCGGGGAATCACCTCACCAGGCCAGAGAGCGGACAACACCTGCGCCCCAACACGCTGAAGCCGGCGGAGCATGCGATGAGCCGGCTGGAGGCGGGCCTGAATCGCCAAGAGCTGGTCCTCCAGCGACCGGTGAGCGTTCGGCGCGATCTCGGCGCCAGCCTGCCTTCGTGCCTCGCGGTGGGCCTCGACGACCTGGTTGGCGGCGGTAGAGTAGCCAGGGAAGTACTCTGCGCAAGAAAGAAAGAGAAAGAAGAGAAAAACACCAAGTCAGAAAATGAGCCAAACGGCAAGCGGCAGGCAAGGACGAAGAAGAAGGCGGCCTACCGTCAACCAAGTCTTCGATCTGGCCATAGCCATTGATCAGCATCTGCTTTGCTTCGGCCCAGCTGGCCGCCTCTGTCTCGTACACGGCTTGGAGGGCGGCCTCGCTGTCCTACACCGCCTTCAGGCCCGCCTTGTGGCTCTTCTCCTGGTCGGCCAACCTGTTGGCCAGGCGGTCACGCTCCTGTGCCAAGGCATCAAACTCGGCCTCCTTAACACGGAGGGCGGCCTGAGCCCCGCCCAGCTGCTCCCTCAGACTGGCATTGGCCGCTACAGGGATGGCAGAAAAGAAAGAAGCAATAAGGAAGAAGTCGTCAAGGAAGATCCGACCCGACTGCTCAGCAGTCGGCCCGAATCTCGGGGACTAGACCCAGTGGGTGCGCTGACGCGCCCCCACGTAAGATAAAAGATGACGCACTTACCCCGGCTCTCAGATAGGTCAGCATTCTTCTGGGTCAGCTCCCGAGCCTGGGAGTTGAAGGCAGCCGCGCGGAGGTTGTGGTAGTCCTGCAAAGTCAGGCAGAGGAGCGAATGAGAGCAAGATAGCAAAACAAAGCCCGCTAAGAAGTTCCAAGCCGACTGCTCAGCAGCCGACTCGGAACTCGGGGACTACACCCAGTGGGTGCGCTGACGTGCCCCCACGGAAGAAACCAAGATAAAAAAACAAAAATAGGAAGACTAACCCGAATGGCCGCCCGCGTCGCAAGGAACTCGTCATTGTATTTCCTCAGCGCCGCAGCCTGGGACTGAAGCCGGTTCCGGACGTCCTGCGCTGCCACGTTCACCACAGCCGTCCCTCCACCCGGCGTCCACCCCGAGCTGGCGGTGGCCACCTCCACGTCCTGGGCCGATGAACTGGGGCCCGCGGCTTTCTGCGGGTCCGATGCGGCCTTCCCCGTGCGCTGGCGCGATGGTGACCGGACCACCAGGTTCGTCCTCGCGGCCGGCTCGCCCCCAACCGATTGCGCAGGCGGCAAGTTAGGCCGGCCGCCTTGAGCCGCCCCAGTCGGCGGGGCCGGTGCCGACTCCCTCTCCAGGAGGACGACACCGTCTTCCCTCTCCAATCCCGGCTGGTCGCCGCCGGCATCCTCTGGCGGGGGCTCCGGGACCTCGGGCACCACGACACGCAGAGGGGTGACGAGAAAGGTCCCCCTCCGCTGTTGCCACAACCGCAGCCTCTGTTTAGGCCTTGGCCGCTGCGTTGGCGCGCGCCTTCGCCGCCTCCTCCTCCTGTGCCGCCTTGGCGGCAGCCACCCTCAACTCCTCCGCCTCCCGCTCCTCCCGCGCCTCCCGCGTGTTTCGCTCCGTCGCTGCCTGAAGCTCGGCGCGGGGGTCCACGCGGCGGGTGCTCCCGGATCTTCCCGGCGATCCAACGACGGAGGCGCCAGCAACCCGCTCGAGCGAAAGCGGAGCCCTGATTTTTTGAGAAAGGGCAAGGATTCAGAAATCACCAAGAAAAGAAGAAAGAATGTACAAAGGAATATACACTTACGTCGACACCATCTGCGGCTGCTTTACCACCTTGTGGAAGCGGGCCGCCTTCGCGGCCGCCTCATCCCGCCTGGTCGCCGCTGCCCCGCCCTTGGGCTTCTTCGGCTGGCTCCCGAACAAGCCCGACGCGGCACAACGTTTCTGCCCGCCGCCGCGAGCAGGCGGCGCGGCGGAGGAACCCGCGCTGTGGCCGGACACCGGCTGGCGGCGTGGGACGATTTCCGCCTCGTCGTCATCCGGCCAGTCGTCGAAACTGGCTCCAAGCCCGGAGCCGCCTGCTGCGCCGCCGGCTTCGCCGCCACCCGCCTCGGTGTTGTCATCCATGGCGGCCGCCCCCAAGTCGTGGTCCTCCAGGTCATGCTCCGCCTCCGACCCGGCTACAGGTCGAAGGAGAGGGCTCTGCCAAGGCGTGCCGACTGGTCAGAGACGGCCAGAAGGAATTCGTCGACAAAACTAAGAAAAGAAAAGGAAAAAGAGAACATACCGTGGGCGGAGGATGTGCATTGGAATATGACTCCTTGCCAAACCGCCACTCTGCGGAGAGCTTGCAGTTCGCAAGGTAATTCACCATGTGGGCCACCTCGTTGTGCGGCATGTCCTTGGTGCACATCCGACTCGGGTCGAGCTGACCGCTCATCTGATAGATCAGGTGAGGGCGGCTCTGAAGCGGAAGTACCCGGCACGCAACGAACGCGGCCAGCAAGTCGGACCCAGTCAGGCCCTCCAACTGGATCATCACCCTTAGTCGGGCGACGGCCGCGGCTCCAGCCGGCATCAGCGTCACGGCCCGATAGGACCATTGGGGCCGCCTCCCAGCTGGTGGGCCGGCTACGTAAGCCGGCAACTTGACGTAGTCACCTTGTGGGGCGATGTTCTTCACGTAGAAATATGACTTCACCGACTGGATTAACGTGATGACGGGGAAGGGGTTGTCGGCCGCCGGCCTTTGCCTCGCGATGAAGGCGCCGCTCTGGGCCGGCACGCCCTGCATGCGGGTGCCCAGCTTAGATTGGAAGAACTCCCCCCAGAGCTCGAGGGTGGGGAGAACGCCAAGGAAGCCTTCGCACAAGGTGACGAAGGCGGACAGCGGCACCACCGAGTTCGGGGTGAGGTGGTGCGGCTGGAGTTGATAGAAGTCGTGGAAGGAGCGGAAGAAAGCGCTCGCCGGCAAGCCGATGCCGCGCAGGAAATGTGAGCGGAAGACTACCCGCTCGCCTTCCTCCGGCTCCGGCGTGATCTCCTTCGCAGGCGCGAGACGAACCCGCACCTGATCCGCGCTGGGCAACCGCCGCGTCTTGCGGAGGAACTCGATGTGGTCCATATGGATGTTGGAGCCGTCCCAGTCCCCGCCGTACTGCATGGTGGCAAGAGGCTGGCAAGAAAGAGTGCGGCGGCGGAGAAAGCACGGCCTCGCGGCGGCAAAGCTGCGGGGCGGAGTGAAGATTGGTGGGACGGCGCGGCGGCGAGTCGCTGCTGTGAGGGAAAGCAGGAGGAAGAAGATGGCGGAAAGGACAGGAGCGTGCGAGCGTCTGCCGCTTCCCCTCCTCCCCCTACTTATAGCCTCGAGCGGCGAAGCCGAGGAGGCGAGGCATGGGGAGGAACGTGGGATTAATTGCACCCACTCCCCCACGACCCGCGATTATTACGCCCTAAACAGCGTGCGGAAACCGCCGCCGGAAGACATGCGGACAGTTGTGGGCCGCAAAGAATCCGCGCCTGGGCCTAGGCGTAGGAGTGGCAGGCCCTCGGCCTACGGCGACGTCTTGTCGCGCGCGTGGGTTGGCAGGCTCTTTTCAGCCAAGGGATGCCACGTGGTTCGCAGGCGGCGAGCGGCCGGCCCACAGCCCGGCACACGCGCCAACAGACTCCCGCCCTCCGACTTTAAAAAAATTTCGCCAAGACGGCGCGCCCAATCGAAGCCGGCTCCCAGCTGCTAACTCGTCAAGATAAAAAGCTTCTCGAGCTTCTCGACCTCCTCTTAGCCTCGAAGCCCAACCAGCTTCGGGGACTACGATCGGAGTAAATGGCCATGGGTAGCCTAACCGACTCCCCCTGGCTCTTCGAAAAATTACCAGGCCATTCGAGCCTTCAAGCATACAAAGCGTAGGATCGCCTTCCTCCGGCCGAGGCCGACTCCCAGAGGGCGACCCAGCCTCAGAAACCTTCTCCAAGAAAGATACGAGACAACCGACTCCAGGGAGCCGGCCCTGAGAGGACCGACTCCCAGAAGCCGGCCATAAAGAAAGCAGGCTCCCAGGAGCCGGCCGCGAGGAAAGCCAGCTCCCAGAAGCCGGCCAAGACTGCACCCACTAAGACTGTACCCACATGGCTGCGATAGGATGGGGTGTGGCCGCCGTACAGCCCACTACCCCCGAATCCCAGAACAGGCATGACCACAGGGCGCCGTACGGGCCAGCCATTCCCCGTCCGGCGTGGCACTGTAGCCATGTTGGCCTCGATGTCATCCACGATAGGCGCCAGTACGACCCGTGGGCGGCGGGCCCCTTCGCCAGAGAGACATCCGAAGGCGGCCTGGCCTCCCCTAGTCGGCCAGGGGTGTGGCCGGCTTCCAATAGCCGGCTACCTCCCTCCCTCGAAGCATGCGCCTCATTAAGGGGACAAGATGAGGTAAGGCTACAGTGAGAGCTCGCAAGGCGGCGACACTGTAGCCACGCTTACCTCAACGAAGCCCTCGTCATCAGAGGCGAGGAAACAGTAACAAGCCGTCGACAAAGCCCCCAAGCGGTGGGGCCGGCCTGCCGGCCAAGAGGCCGACAGCCTGCGGGACCCACCAGTCGGCGGGCCCCAATGACCGGCGGAGAAGCCGGCGAGCCTAGACACTGACGGCGGGGACCCGCGCCCAGCCGGATTACCATTGTACCCCTGGGGGTAGGCCAATATAAACCCACCAGGGCACCCATGCAAAGGGTGGATCTAAGAGAATTCCACACACCACCTAAAGAGAAAAGGAGAGCTAGCCTCGCCCTTCCTCTTCCTCTATCCAAACAGCTCAAGGAGCGCTTGTAGCAACTTGTATTGATCTAGTGATCATGCGGAGACCCCGCAGAGCAGGACTAGGGGTGTTATCTCCACGGAGAGCCCCGAACCTGGGTAAGATCCATCGGCGTGCATGTCTTCGCCTCATCCCGTTTACAGGCACCGACGATGTTTTACTAGCTCCCACAATGATAAGCCACCCGTTGGCATATGTCGCACCTACCACCCGACAAGCGGTCTTCGCCTGCGAAAAGCTCTGGTGGTGACGCCGTCTTGGGCTCCATGATGACCTCTGTCTTGCCATCCTCCTGGTCTTGGTCTCGTTGCACCAATATAGCAACCTTTGCCTGATGCCTCGGTACTCTTCACCTGCACAGGCCTCCTTAGCACCAAAGAGGAAATAAGGACGCTGCGCGCGCTGGCACCCGCCTGGCGCCCGCCTGGTGTCGTTCGTCATGACTCACGTCACGAGGGCCTCGTGAGGTTTAGCCCCGCCTTGATATCTCCGCTCCTCGCGAGCCTGCCTGGCTAGGCTACTCCAGAAGAGGTCTTGCGTCGTCCGTCTCGCGAGGCTTGGACCCTCACGAGGGTCTTGGATGCCTTGTTGATGAACATGGGTCGTACGGCCTGCTTGCTTAGCCACGCTAGTGGGCCGCAGGCAGGAAAGTCTGGGGACCCCCGTTACCAGAACGCCGACACTAGCCCCCGGGCCCAAGGTGCGCTCGGGCTTGGCTTCGTGGCGAAGCCAAGGGTCAAGTTCGGAGCACCGCGGGCCCCAAAAGCCTGCGTCCTCGGTTGACGCGTGGCGGTTGATTGGACTTGGGCGTCTCCGCTTCCCCACGTTGCCTCGGCAACTGCACGACTTGACAAGTCCCTGCGACATGCAAGGAAAACCATCATTACCTGCGATCGTGGGAGACGCCGGTTGGCCTTCCCTTGCTATAAACGGGGAGGGGGCGGAGCCCCCGTCGCCCATCTCTTCCTCGCTTGCTTGTTCTTCCTCCTTGCTCCACTGCTGACAACAATGGCGCCTATCAGAAGGTTTTCTACCGAAGAGAAAGGAAAGGTTCCCCGTGATGATCCGGGGCCACTTCCGCCGAAGAAGAGGTCGATCCATCACCGTGATGAAGCAGCGATGCAGGTGGTGTTGAGGCCTTGGTGCGAACGACCTCCTCTAGGGTACCCGCTGCCCTTGTACGCCCGAGCCGAGGGCTTGGGAGGTCGGAGTGACGAGCAGCGCCACCCACGCCGTGTCCGGGGTCGCCACGCCACGGCGACGTGTGCCGTCGGCCCTAGGATCCATGCCGTGGACTCCTCGCGCGAGTTGGTGCTGTGGGCGCCGATGCCTCCAAGCTCCTGGGTCCGCTTCCTGCGGTTCTCCTCCGACAGGATGCCACCGAGGGGGCCTCTCGAGCTCTGGTTGCAGCACACCCACTACAGCACTCCACGATCGGAGCGGAGATCGAAGCGGTTCCCACCGGCAAGATCTTCATGACCCGCGGCTGGGGGGAGATCGCAGGGGTCTGCCGTGCTAGGGGCGCCCTTGCGATCCACTTCGAGTACGACGGTGCTTCCACGCTCTTCTTCAAGGTCTTCGACACCGAGGGCCGCTGCCTGGAGTGCTGCTCCGGAGAGGAGCGCCAAACGGATGTGCGCTCCGCTCGCGGCTACTCCAGCAGCAGCAGCCCTTGGGAGTCCAGCAGCTCTCCTGAGCCTTACGAGACTCCAGGGACGAGCGATGACAGCTACGCACCCCCGAGCTCTCGCCGAGCTCGGAGCAGAGCTGCGGCACTGATACGTCTCTGTCGTATCTACTTTTCCAAACACTTTTGCCCTTGTTTTGGACTCTAACTTGCATGATTTGAATGGAACTAACCCGGACTGACGCTGTTTTTAGCAGACTTTCCATGGTGTTATTTATGTGCAGAAACAAAAGTTCTCGGAATGTCCTAAAACTCCACGGAACATCTATTTGGAAATAATAAAAAATCCTTGCAAAAGATGAAGACCAGGGGGCCCACACCCTAGCCACGAGGGTGGGGGCACGCCTGCCCCCCTAGGGCGCGCCCCCTACCTCGTGGGCCCCCTGGAGCTCCTCCGACCTCAACTCCAACTCTATATATTTGCTTTCGAGGGAAAAAATAGGAGAGAAGAATTCATCACGTTTTACGATACGGAGCCGCCGCCAAGCCCTAAAACCTCTCGGGAGGGCTGATCTGGAGTCCGTTCGGGGCTGCGGAGAGGGGGATTCGTCGCCATCGTCATCATCAACCATCCTCCATCACCAATTTCATGATGCTCACCGCCATGTGTGAGTAATTCCATCGTAGGCTTGCTGGACGGTGATGGGTTGGATGAGATCTATCAAGTAATCGAGTTAGTTTTGTTAGGGTTTGATCCCTAGTGTCCACTATGTTCTGAGATTGATGTTGCTATGACTTTGCTATGCTTAATGCTTGTCACTAGGGCCCGAGTGCCATGATTTCAGATCTGAACCTATTATGTTTTCATGAATATATGTGAGTTCTTGATCCTATCTTGCAAGTCTATAGTCACCTACTATGTGTTATGTTCCGGCAACCCTGAAGTGACAATAATCGGGACCACTCCCGGTGATGACCATAGTTTGAGGAGTTCATGTATTCACTATGTGCTAATGCTTTGTTCCGGTACTCTATTAAAAGGAGGCCTTAATATCCCTTAGTTTCCATTACGACCCCGCTGCCACGGGAGGGTAGGACAAAAGATGTCATGCAAGTTCTTTTCCATAAGCACGTATGACTATATTCGGAATACATGCCTACATTACATTGATGAATTGGAGCTAGTTCTATATCACCCTATGTTGTGATTGTTACATGATGAACCGCATCCAGCATAATTCTCCATCACCGATCCAATTCCTACGAGCTTTTCACATATTGTTCTTTGCTTATTTACTGTTCCGTTGTTACTGTTACAATCACTACAAAACACCAAAAATATTACTTTTGCTACAGTTACCTTTGTTACCGTTATCACTACTATCATATTACTTTGCTACTAAATACCTTGCTGCAGATACTAAGTTATCTAGGTGTGGTTGAATTGACAACTCAGCTGCTAATACTTGAGAATATTCTTTGGCTCCCCTTGCGTCGAATCAATAAATTTGGGTTGAATACTCTACCCTCGAAAACTGTTGCGATCCCCTATACTTGTGGGTTATCAAGACTATTTTCTAGCGCCGTTGCCGGGGAGCATAGCTCTATTCTTTGAGTCACTTGGTATTTATATCTGCTGGTCACTATGAAGAACTTGAAAGACGCTAAGACAACAATTTATCCCTCAACTACGAGGGGAGGTAAGGAACTGCCATCTAGATCTGCCCTTGATTCACCTTCTGTTTTGTGTAAGCTTGCGACACCTAAACCTGCTTCTGCTATTCGTTCTGATATGTCACATGTTATTGATGATGCCACTTCTGCTATGCATGATCCTCATGATGAAACTACTTCTATGCTTGATACTACTGTGCCCCTTAGTGAATTTCTTGATGAACAAATTGCTAGGGCTAGAGAGAAAGAAATTATTGAAACATATTATATTGATGAAAGTGATGATGAAGGCTTGCCTGTTATTCCTGAGGGTTATGTTTTTTATCAAGAAGCTTCTTTAGCTATTTTATCTTGCAAAGATATATATGAGCTCAAGAGGTTATTAGCTAAATGGAATCAGCAATCTCTTAATGCTAGAATAAAACCTGACCCTGCTTTTGCTACTTCACCTATCTGTGTTACCGATAAGGATTATGAATTCTCTGTTGAGCCTGATATAATTACTTTGGTTGAATCTGATCCGTTTCATGGCTATGAATCTGAAACCGTTGTGGCACATCTTACTAAATTAAATGATATAGCCGCCCTGTTCACTAATGATGAGACATATCGCTACTTTTATATCCTTCAAATATTTCCGTTCTCATTAAAGGGTGATGCTAAGATATGGTTTAATTCTCTTGATCATGTTTGTGTACGTAGTCCCCGGGATATGATCTATTACTTCTCTGCTAAATATTTCCCTGCTCATAAGAAACAAGCTGCTTTAAGGGATATATACAATTTTGTGCAAATTGAAGAAGAGAGTCTCCCACAAGCTTGGGGGAGGCTTCTCAAGTTACTTAATGCTTTCACTGACCATCCTCTTAAGAAAAATTAAATACTTGATATCTTTTATAATGGACTAACCAATGCTTCCAGAGATTACCCGGATAGTTGTGCTGGTTCAGTTTTCAGGGAAAGAACACCGGATGAAGCTGAAATTATATTGAATAATATGTTGACAAATGAAAATAATTGGACACTTCCTGAGCCAGCTCCTGAGCCTATTCCTAAACCCATTCCGAAGAAGAGAGGTGTTCTATTTCTCAGTCCTGAAGATATGCAAGAGGCAAAGAAATCTATGAAAGAAAAAGGTATTAAAGCTGAAGATTTTAAGAATTTACCTCCTATTGAAGAAATACATGGTCTTAATTTACCGCCTATTGAAGAAACATATGATCTTAATCCATTACCTATTGAAGAAACTCATGGTCTTGATAACCCGACATAGGTAGTAAAGGTAAATTTTCTCTATAGATATGATAAAGCTGAAATCCCTCCTACTAAAATTGCTAGCCAATGCCTGGATGAGTTTGATAACTTTATGGTTAGGCAAGAAGATTTCAATGCTTATTTTGGTAGACAATTAAAACAAAATGCTTATATGATTGAACACTTGGGTGATTATATGTCTAGAGTTAAAGGTGAACTTGAACTCATTAGTAAACATGCTTCTATGGTTACCACTCAAGTAGAACAAGTACTTAAAGCTCAAAATGATTTGCTCAATGAAATGAATAGTAAGAAGAATGATTATGATGTTAGAGTGGCTACTAGAACTGGTAGAATGACTCAGCAACCTTTGTATCCTGAAGGCCAGCCCAAGAGAATTGAGCAAGATTCTCAGAGAAACACTATAGATGCACCTAGTCCTTCTAAAAAGAAGAAAAAGAAAAATGATAGGACTTTGCATGCTTCTAGTGAACCTATTGCTGAACCACCCGAGAATCCAAATGATCTTTCTATTTCTGATGCTGAAACACAATCTGGTAATGAACATGAACCTAATGAAAATGTTAATGATGATGTTCATGATGATGCTCAACCTAGTAATGATAATGATGAAGAAATTGAACCTGCTGTTGATCTTGATAACCCACAATCGAAGAATCAATGTTATGATAAGAGAGATTTCGTTGCTAGGAAACATGGTAAAGAAAGGGAACCATGGGTTCAGAAACCCATGCCTTTTTCTCCCAACCCATCCAAGAAGAAGGATGATGAGGATTTTGAGCGCTTTGCTCAAATGATTAGAACTATCTTTTTGCGTATACGATTAACTGATATGCTCAAAATGAATCCTTATGCTAAGTATATGAAAGATATTTTTACAAACAAGACAAAGATACCTGAAGCTGAGATTTCGACCATGCTTGCTAATTATACTTTTAAGGGTGGAATACCAAAGAAACTTGGAGATCCAGTAGTACCCACTATACCATGCTCCATTAAAATAAACTATGTTAAAACTGCTGTATGTGATCTCGGAGCCGGTGTTAGTGTTATGCCTCTCTCTTTATATCATAGACTTGACTTGAATAAGTTGACACCTACTGAAATATCTTTGCAAATGGCTGATAAATCAACTGCTATACCTGTCGGTATTTGTGAGGATGTGCCTGTTGTGGTTGCAAACGTTACTATTTTAACGGACTTTGTTATTCTTGATATTCCCAAGGACGATAGTATGTCTATTATTCTTGGAAGACCTTTTTTGAATACTGCAGGGGCTGTTATTGATTGCAACAAAGGCAATGTCACTTTTCATGTTAATGGTAATGAGCATACGGTACACTTTCCGAGGAAACAATCTCAGGTCCACAGTATCAACTCTATTGGAAAAATTCCATCGATTATATTTGGGGGTTTTGAATTTCCTCTTCCTACTGTCAAGAAGAAATATGATATTCTTATTATTGGGGATGTGCATATCCCCGTTGAGGTAACATAGTGTTATTCGAAATTTCTCCGGTTCCATGTTATTCTGAATGAGTTTGTTAACAAGACTTGATCAACCTTGTTAGTGGATTCCTTTTGATGAGCATGAGATGGATGAAACTAGAAGGCACAACCTTCTATACCCTCTTTCTACTTTTCTGTTATTTAGTTGAAATAAAGTAAAAATAGTATTTTTTTGTCTGTTTTTTGATTTATTTGTGCAATATAAAAATACCCCAAAAATAAAAGTTCTCCAAATGCCTTGAAAATGGAATATGATTTTTTTGGAATATTTGAGAATATCTGGCACTGAGAACAGAGCAGGAGGGGCAAGCACCTGGCCACAAGGGTGGAGGGCGCGCCCTACCCCCCAGGGCGCACCCCCTGCCTCGTGGGCCCACTGTGGTCCTCCTCCACTTATTCCTGCACCCATACACTCCTTGTTCCTCCCACAAACACCAATATCCAGCTCAAGCACGAGTTCTAGCTCATTTTGCTGTGATTTTCGATCTTTTTGCTCAAAGCACCTCTCACAAAACTGCTTGGGGAGATTGTTCCTTGGTATGTGACTCCTCCATTGGTCCAATTAGTTTTGTTCTAGTGCTTTATTCATTGCAAATTTGTGCTGCCTAGGTGACCATGTTCTTGAGCTTGCATGTCAAATTTATGTGGTTCCAAGTAGTTCTAATGCATGATATAGTCTCTAGGCACTTGTAGGAGTAGTTGCTATCAATTTTATTGAGGTTGGTTGTAACACCCCGCATGTAACTTGCCATATTTGTAACTCCGACTCTTGCCATTTCCGGCTATGTGTTATGTTTTTCCCTCCGTTGTCGGGTTTTTGTCTTTCGTTTTTTATTTTGTCATGTCATGCATTTTCATATCATGTCATCATGTGCATTGCATTCGCATACGTGTTCGTCTCATGCATTCGAGCATTTTCCCCGTTGTCCGTTTTCCAATCCGGCGCTCCTATCTCCTCCGGTGCACCCCTCTAGTTTTCTTTCGTGTGCGTGTGTCATACTTTCTCGGAATGGACCGAGGCTTGTCAAGTGGCTTTATTATACCACCCGGAAACTACCGGTCAAGTTCCGTTCCATTCGGAGGTCGTTTGGTACTCCAACGGTTAACCGGGCATCCGCAAAGTCCATTTGAGTGTCCAGCAAAAACCCCCTCCAAAACCAGCCCAAAGCCCACCAAACTCTCTTCCATGCTCTAGGTCGTTCGATCACGATCGTGTGGGCGAAAACCGCACCTCATTTGGAGTCTCCTAGCTCCCTCTACCTATAAATGAGTGGGCATCCCGAAAAACGAAATCTCAGACGAA
>NC_057814.1:484541106-484549764 GCF_018294505.1 Triticum aestivum | reverse complement strand
CTCCGGCGCCGCCTCCCTCCGCCGGCGACCGCCGCGCCTCCGGCCCCTCCTCCCCTCGCCGGACCGCGCCTCCCCGTCGCCTCCTCTTCCTCCCCGTCGCCGGTCGGCGAGCTCCGGCCCCGATCCGATCGGGATCTGGTATGGTTGCTGCCGTTGACTTTTTCCCCCGAGCCCCCTCTTTTTTTCTAAGTCATGGAAATTTCTCAGCAAGTGCTCCTGTTCCCGATGCCGTAACTTTGTGCATATAGCTCTGATTCGCGCGTGTAATATGTTAAATTGTTCGTCTCGTGATGCTCTCCATTTTGTTCAATTGCACCATTTTCATTAGAGGTCATCTTGATGCCCAAATCTTCGTTGGAAGAGGGCTAGTTGCTGTTAATCTCTGGTTCTTATCAGAACTTGGAGATTTGTCATTTTTGTATCATTTATTCTGTGCATCTTTTGAGCATGAGCTCTACATGTGTTTTGAAGTATGCCATGCCATCTTTCCAGTGGCATGCTTGGTTTGCCAAGTTACTGCCATGTTCATCATTTTCCTTCCGGAGCACGCATAGGCATCGCATATCATATCTTGCATATCATACATGTTTTGCATCATGTTGCTTGCGCATTCCTCGTTGTTGATTGTTTTTCCGTTTGTTTGTGTTCTTGTCTTGGGTAGAGCCGGGAGACGAGTTCGTGAACGAGGAACCTGTCGAGTACGCTTACGAGGATCAAGCTTTCGACAACTCTGAGCATCTTGCAGGCAAGATGACCACCCCTCGAAATCACTTCTATCTTTGCTATGCTAGTTGTTCACTCTATTGCCATGCTCCGCTACCTATCACTTGCTATATCATGTCTCCCATTTTAGCCATGTCAGCCCTAACCATCCTTCCCTAGCAAACTGTTGTTTGGCTAAGTTAACGCTTTTGCTCAGCCCCTCTTATAGCGTTGCTAGTTGCAGGTGAAGTTGAAGTTTGTTCCATGTCGGAACATGGATATGTTGGGATATCACAATATCTCTTATTTAATTAATGCATCTACATATTTTGGTAAGGGTGGAAGGCTCGGCCTTATGCCTGGTGATTTGTTCCACTTTTGCCGCCCTAGTTACTGTTATACCGGGATTATGTTCCTTGAGTTTGCGTTCCTTACGCGGTCGGGTGATTTATGGGACCCCCTTGACAGTTCGCCTTGAATAAAACTCCTCCAGCAAGGCCCAACTTTGGTTTTACTATTTGCCGCCTAAGCCTTTTCCCCCGGGTTTTCGCGAGCCCGAGGGTCATCTTATTTTACCCCCCCGGGCCAGTGCTCCTTCGAGTGTTGGTCCGAACCGAGCAGCCTGCGGGGCCACCTCGGGGAAACTCGAGGTCTGGTTTTACTCGTAGCTTGACTTATCCGGTGTGCCCTGAGAACGAGATATGTGCAGCTCCTATCGGGATTTGTCGGCACATTCGGGCGGCTTTGCTGGTCTTGTTTTACCATTGTCGAGATGTCTTGTAAACCGGGATTCCGAGACTGATCGGGTCTTTCCGGGAGAAGGTTTATCCTTCGTTGACCGTGAGAGCTTATGATGGGTTAAGTTGGGACACCCCTGCAGGGTATTATCTTTCGAAAGCCGTGCCCGCGGTTATGAGGCAGATGGGAATTTGTTAATGTCCGGTTGTAGATAACTTGTCACTTGACCCAATTAAAATACACCAAGTGCGTGTGTAGCCGTGATGGTCTCTTCTCAGCGGAGTCCGGGAAGTGAACACGGTCTGTGTTATGTTTGACGTAAGTAGGTGTTCAGGACCTCTTCTTGGTCATTGCTAGATGACGTCCGCTCCTTTGCTTCTCTTCTCTCTCTCATTTGCGCAAGTTAGCCACCATATATGCTTTTGCCGCTGCAGCTCCACCTTTTGCACCATTCCCCCCTTTAAGCTTAAATAGTCTTGATCTCGCGGGTGTGAGATTGCTGAGTCCCCGTGACTCACAGATACTTCCAAAACAGTTGCAGGTGCCGACGATGCCAGTGCAGACGATGGCGTCGATCTCAAGTGGGAGTTTGACGAGGAACGTGGTCGTTACTATGTGTCTTTTCCTCATGATCAGTAGTGGAGCCCAGTTGGGACGATCGGGGATCTAGCATTTGGGGTTGTCTTATTTTCATCTGGATTTTGACCGTAGTCGGTCTATATGATTGTATTTTGGATGTTGTTTGATGATATTTATGTATTGTGTGAAGTGGCGATTGTAAGCCAACTCTTTATCCCATTCTTGTTCATTACATGGGATTGTGTGAAGATGACCCTTCTTGCGACAAAACCACTATGCGGTTATGCCTCTAAGTCGTGCCTCGACACGTGGGAGATATAGCCGCATCGTGGGCGTTACAAGTTGGTAATCAGAGCCATCCCCGACTTAGGAGCCCCCTGCTTGATCGAATCGCTGACGCTGTTGAGTCTAGAACAAAATGTTTTGGGTCTTAGGATTATATATATCGGAGAGTAGGATTCTTTTTACTCCTCAGTCCCTTCGTCGCTCTGGTGAGGTCTCCTGACGTAGAGTTTTGACTATTCTCTCCTCAAATTTCACTAAAAAAAAATTTTAGGATCACGCGGGTATCTTGGAGTCGTTCCGATGGATTTGTGACGAGAACATTGTTCTTGGTGCCTCCTGTCATTTAGGGGTTGTGGCAGTGTCCCGGGGAGTTGAGCTCCGAGGTGTTGTCGTCACAATTTTATCGTTGCAGTTCTGGAATACCTGAGTTTCGCCGACATCGAAATCTCTTTTATGCAGTTGTTGGTGAGATCACCTCGACGCCACCCAGTACTGGGGCGGGAGTTCGGGAGTATTGCCATAACTTGTATAACGGATGTTTTTCGAAGGTTGAGGTAAACGATTTCCGAAGGTTTCTTGGTTATGTGTTGACGGATGGATACAGCTGGATCTAGGGATTGTTAGTTTGGGTGATATATTTTGTGTCCCCTGTATCCCCTACACCAGATTGCATAACCAGAATGTTTCGGGAGTTTATAAGTGGGAATTCTAGTAGCCTTAGGATTTCTTTCCGACAGACGCATGATATGAGATTGGGGTTCGACGTCTAGTGGTCCGCCTGTATACGGTTGATTTTACAGTGGTCTCGTTGTGTCTTAAAGAGTCCATGGCTTTGCCGACTCGGGGACGCTTCGTATGTCATGTGCACAGCCTTGTACATGATGGTGCTGTACGATTGAGCCCGTGTGGGCCCCACCACGAAAACTTCGGACGAAACCTCTATCATATGTTTGTTCTGGCTTATTCTGCAAGCCAATACTTGGTTTTATTTTGTATTGTGGTATTCGAGTTTCTTCGAATTCATATGTTCATTCCATATCTTTTTCAAGTGGCTTCTCAACTTATGGAAGTGTGATGATTTACTACAGAATTCATTCGTTCATCTTCGTGCGAATGTTTATTGTGAAGACTATATGTTGCAATCTCTGTCCGTTGATTCTACTTATCTTTTGTCTATCGAGATGCTAACGGATGTCACCCTCTTCAGGATGGCTCCGCCAACGCGTCAGAATCCGGATCGCAATGAAGGGAGTCAAGCGAACCCTCCGCCACCTCCTCCACCTCCGGAGGCATGGCAAGCAATCATGGCAGCCACCAACGCCAATGCTCAGATGATTCTGCAACTCTTGCAAGAACGTACTCAAGGGCAAGGCAATCAAGGTCAAGGCAACAATCAGTTTCACTTTGCCACTCTCAACCAGTTTCTCGCAAATCAGCCCAAGTCTTTCAGCTACTGTGCCGAGGCCACGGATGCCGATGATTGGCTCGTGGACATCAACAAGCATTTTGAATGTAGCAATGTCAGGCCTGAGGACTTTGTCAAGTTCGCTTCTTTCCAGCTCAAGGACCAAGCTGCTGATTGGTTTCAGCAATACAAAGATTCCAGAGGAGGTCGTGTGATCTCTTGGTCTGACTTCTGTCGGGACTTCAAAGCGCACCACATTCCACAAAGTGTTGTTGAGAGCAAGCGTGAGGAGTTCCGCAATCTCAAGCAAGGAAACATGTCTGTGTATCAATACAACATTCAGTTTCAGAAACTTGCTCGCTTCGCTAAACAAGACGTTCCTGATGAGAAGAGCATGATGTATCACTTCAGAGGTGGCCTTAAAGAGGATCTGCAGTTAGCTCTCGTTCTTGTTGAGCCTACTCAGTTTGATCAATTCTACAATATGGCACTGAAGCAAGAGGCTGCTCAGCTCAAGTGTGAGGCTTCTAAGAAAAGAGTCAGGGACGCAGTTCAGTCTTCTTCTTCCTCACTTGTGTCAGCTAAGCAACGGAAGTTCTGGTTGCCTCCTCCTCCTCCTCCGTTTCGTCAGCCTTATCAGCAGAAGAACAAAGGTGGCCATGGTTCTTCAAACTCTTCCAACTCTGGCTATCAGAACAAGTCTCAGAATCAAGCTCCCAAGTCCAATGCTCCTTATCACCATCCACTCTCAGAGGTGACTTGCAACAAATGTCAGCAGAAAGGTCACTATGCTAACAAGTGCTTCAACCAGAGGCGTCTCCCTCCTCCTCCTCCTGTCAGATCCTCCAGCAATGCAGTGGTCAAGCATAACCCAAAGTCTGCAAAGGTGAACATGATGAATGCAGCTCAAGCGGAGGAATCTACTGATGTGATAATGGGTAATCTCTCAGTTAACGATATTCCTGCAAAAGTTCTTTTTGATACTGGTGCATCGCTTTGTTTCATGTCAAGACCGTTTTTTGCCAAGCATGAATTCACTTGTTCTCATCTGAGTAAACCCATGGATGTCGTTTCTCCGGGTAAACGTTTGAGTTCTAGTATGATGGTTCCGGATGTCTCCATCAAGATGGGCGACTATAGATTTCGGTCTTCTCCAATTGTTCTTGGTGACTCGGATATTGATCTTATTCTAGGGATGGACTGGCTTTCTAAGCACAAAGCTCAACTTGATTGTGCTGCCAGAGAAATTCAATTGACACACTCGTCTGAGGATGTGATTATTTTTGCCGCACGTGATGAAACCGTTCGGTTTTTCTCTCTCAATGAGAAGGGCGAATTGGATGCCATCTCTCAAATTCCAGTCGTTTGCGAGTATCAAGATGTCTTTCCAGAAGAGCTTCCGGGTATGCCCCCGCACCGGCCAGTTGAGTTCGTTATCGAACTAGAGCCTGGTACTGTACCCGTTTGCAAGCGTCCATACAAGCTTGGACCAAACGAGCTGAAGGAATTGAAGAAGCAGCTCGATGAACAAGAACGTCTGGGTTTGATCAGACCGAGTTCTTCTCCATGGGGTTGTGGTGTTCTTTTTGTCAAGAAGAAGGATGGCACGGACCGACTTTGTGTCGACTACCGTCCATTGAACAAGAAGACAATCAAGAACAAGTATCCACTTCCCAACATCAATGAGCTATTTGAGCAACTCAAAGGCGCTAAAGTATTCTCGAAGCTTGACCTTCGTATGGGTTATCATCAGATTCGCATTCGTGAAGAAGATATTCCCAAGACAGCATTCAGAACAAGCTTTGGTTCTTATGAATATACTGTCGTGTCTTTCGGCCTTGTCAATGCTCCTCCGGTGTTCTCTCGGATGATGAATTTCATCTTCAACCCCTATACCAATGAATTCGTTCTGGTGTATCTCGATGATATCTTGGTCTTCTCCAAGAATAAGCAGGATCATGCCAAACATTTGCGATTGGTGCTCGACAAGCTCAGAGAGTATCAATTCTATGCGAAGTTCTCTAAATGTGAGTTTTGGCTCGATGAAGTTCTTTTCCTTGGTCACATCATCTCTGCCAAAGGCATCGCTGTTAACCCCGAGAAGGTGTCCGCAGTTCTGGATTGGGAACCTCCTCAAAATGTCAAGCAGCTCCGCAGTTTTCTGGGCCTTGCAAGCTATTGCCGAAGATTCGTTGAGAATTTTTCCAAGATTGCAAAGCCTCTTTCCAACCTCCTACAGAAGCATGTGAAGTATGTCTGGTCTCCTGAGTGTGATGTTGCTTTCAACACTCTCAAATAGAAACTAGTCACAGCTCCTGTCTTGACTCCTCCTGATGAATCCAAGCCGTATGAAGTTTTCTGTGATGCTTCTCTCCAAGGTCTTGGTGCTGTGTTAATGCAAGAGAAGAAAGTTGTGGCTTATACCTCTCGGCAGTTGAAGCCCAACGAGAAGAACTACCCCACTCACGATCTTGAGTTGGCGGCAGTTGTCCATGCTTTGGTTACGTGGAGACATCTCTTGTTGGGAAGACAAGTGGACATTTTCACTGATCACAAGAGTCTCAAGTATATTTTCACTCAGCCCAACCTCAACCTCAGGCAGACTCGATGGGTCGAAATGATTCAAGAGTACAATCCAAGTATTGAATATACTCCAGGCAAGGCAAATGTCATTGCAGATGCTTTAAGCAGGAAAGCTTATTGCAACAGCTTAATTCTCAAGCCTTTCCAACCGGATCTTTGTGAAGCTTTCAGCAAGCTGAATCTCCAAGTTGTTCCTCAAGGCTTTCTTGCCAACCTCATAGTCTCTCCTACTTTGGAAGATCAAATTCGTGAGGCACAACTCCTTGATGCCATGGTGAAGAAGGTGAAACGTGGTATCGACAAGGGTCTTTCCAAATACAAGTGCTATCGCATTGATGATAGAGACACTTTGTTCTTCGAGGACCGGATTGTGGTTCCGAAAGGTGATCTAAGGAAAGTCATAATGAACGAGGCGCACAATTCTCTCCTTTCCATTCATCCTGGAAGTACGAAGATGTATCATGACCTCAAGCAGTCGTATTGGTGGACTCGAATGAAGCGAGAGATTGCTCAATTCGTGAATGAATGTGATGTCTGCCGAAGAGTGAAAGCAGAACACCAACGACCAGCTGGTCTCCTCCAACCTCTTGCTATTCCAGAATGGAAGTTTGATCATATCGAAATGGACTTCGTGACTGGATTTCCCAAATCCAAGCGCGGAAATGACGCTATCTTTGTTGTCATCGACAAGCTCTCTAAAGTGGCTCATTTCCTTCCTATCAAAGAATCCATCACAGCAGCTCAGCTGGCAGAGCTCTACACCTCCAGAATTGTCTCCTTGCACGGCATTCCACAATTGATTTCTTCAGATCGTGGAAGCATCTTCACCTCTAAGTTCTGGGACTCCTTCCAGAAGGCCATGGGCACAAACATTCGCTTCAGCACAGCTTTTCACCCTCAAACTAGTGGCCAAGTCGAGCGAGTCAATCAAATTCTTGAAGATATGCTCAGGGCTTGTGTCATTTCCTTTGGCATGAAATGGGAAGATTGTCTTCCTTATGCTGAATTCTCCTACAACAACAGCTTCCAAGCGAGTTCGGGCAAAGCCCCATTCGAGATTCTCTATGGCAGAAAGTGTCGTACTCCTCTCAATTGGTCAGAGACTGGTGAACGCCAACTTCTTGGCAATGACTTAATCACTGAAGCTGAAGAAATGTGTAAAGTCATCCGTGAAAATCTCAAAGCCGCGCAATCGCGCCAGAAGAGTTACTATGATAGTAAGCATCGTGATTTGGCTTTCGAGATCGGAGACCATGTCTACCTCCGCGTCTCTCCAATGAAAGGCACTCGTCGCTTCGGTATCAAAGGGAAGCTTGCCCCTAGATACGTGGGTCCTTTCAAGATCATTGGCAAAAGAGGCGACCTCGCCTATCAACTTGAGCTTCCTTCCAACTTCGCGAACATGCACGATGTGTTCCACGTGTCACAGCTCCGCAAGTGCTTCAAGACGCCTGAGCGCACTATCGACTTCGAAGAGATTGACCTCCAAGAAGATTTGTCTTATCATGAGCACCCCGTTGCTATTCTTGAAGAAACTGAGCGCAAGACTCGCAACAAGTCTATCAAATTCCTCAAAGTGAAGTGGTCGCACCATTCCGACCGGGAAGCCACCTGGGAACGCGAGGACCATCTCCGTTCCGAATATCCGGAGTTCTTTCAGTCCTAGATCTCGGGACGAGATCCTCTCGTAGTGGTGGAGTGTTGTAACACCCCGCATGTAACTTGCCATATTTGTAACTCCGACTCTTGCCATTTCCGGCTATGTGTTATGTTTTTCCCTCCGTTGTCGGGTTTTTGTCTTTCGTTTTGTATTTTGTCATGTCATGCATTTTCATATCATGTCATCATGTGCATTGCATTCGCATACGTGTTCGTCTCATGCATTCGAGCATTTTCCCCGTTGTCCGTTTTCCAATCTGGCGCTCCTATCTCCTCCGGTGCACCCCTCTAGTTTTCTTTCGTGTGCGTGTGTCATACTTTCTCGGAATGGACCGAGGCTTGTCGAGTGGCTTTATTATACCACCCGGAGACTACCGGTCAAGTTTCGTTCCATTCGGAGGTCGTTTGGTACTCCAACGGTTAACCGGGCATCCGCAAAGTCCATTTGAGTGTCCAGCAAAAAACCCCTCCAAAACCAGCCAAAAGCCCACCAAACTCTCTTCCATGCTCTAGGTCGTTCGATCACGATCGTGTGGGCGAAAACCGCACCTCATTTGGAGTCTCCTAGCTTCCTCTACCTATAAATTAGTGGGCATCCCGAAAATCGGATTCGCAAACGAAACCCTATCCCTCTCCCTCCGCGCCGCGCCGGACGCGTCCGCTCCGGCCGGACAACGTCCGCCGCGCCGCCCGGCCAACCGGCGAGC
>NC_057814.1:484540780-484541068 GCF_018294505.1 Triticum aestivum | reverse complement strand
GCCGGCGCCCGCGCCCTCCGGCGCCGCCTCCCTCCGCCGGCGACCGCCGCGCCTCCGGCCCCTCCTCCCCTCGCCGGACCGCGCCTCCCCGTCGCCTCCTCTTCCTCCCCGTCGCCGGTCGGCGAGCTCCGGCCCGATCCGATCGATCTGGTACTTCCCGTTGACCTCTCCCTCGCGTCCGATTTTTTCCTCAAGTCCCTAAATTCCTTCCGCAAGTGCTCCTGTTCCCGATGCCGTAACTTCGTGCATGTAGCTCCGATTCGCGCGTATAATATGTCAAATTGTTCG
>NC_057814.1:484519288-484540751 GCF_018294505.1 Triticum aestivum | reverse complement strand
GCCCTCCGGCGCCGCCTCCCTCCGCCGGCGACCGCCGCGCCTCCGGCCCCTCCTCCCCTCGCCGGACCGCGCCTCCCCGTCGCCTCCTCTTCCTCCCCGTCGCCGGTCGGCGAGCTCCGGCCCCGATCCGATCGGAATCTGGTACGGTTGCTGCCGTTGACTTTTTCCCCCGAGCCCCCTCTTTTTTTCTAAGTCATGGAAATTTCTCAGCAAGTGCTCATGTTCCCGATGCCGTAACTTTGTGCATATAGCTCTGATTCGTGCGTGTAATATGTCAAATTGTTCGTCTCGTGATGCTCTTCATTTTGTTGAATTGCACCATTTTCATTAGAGGTCATCTTGATGCCCAAATCTTCGTTGGAAGAGGGCTAGTTGCTGTTAATCTCTGGTTCTTAGCAGAACTTGGAGATTTGTCATTTTTGTATCATTTATTCTGTGCATCTTTTGAGCATGAGCTCTACATGTGTTTTGAAGTATGCCATGCCATCTTTCCAGTGGCATGCTTGGTTTGCCAAGTTACTGCCATGTTCATCATTTTCCTTCCGGAGCACGCATAGGCATCGCATATCATATGTTGCATATCATACATGTTTTGCATCATGTTGCTTGCGCATTCCTCGTTGTTGATTGTGTTTCCGTTTGTTTGTGTTCTTGTCTTGGGTAGAGCCGAAAGACGAGTTCGTGAACGAGGAACCTGTCGAGTACGCTTACGAGGATCAAGCTTTCGACAACTCTGAGCATCTTGCAGGCAAGATGACCACCCCTCGAAATCACTTCTATCTTTGCTATGCTAGTTGTTCGCTCTATTGCCATGCTCCGCTACCTATCACTTGCTATATCATGTCTCCCATTTTAGCCATGTCAGCCCTAACCATCCTTTCCTAGCAAACTGTTGTTTGGCTAAGTTAACGCTTTTGCTCAGCCCCTCTTATAGCGTTGCTAGTTGCAGGTGAAGTTGAAGTTTGTTCCATGTCGGAACATGGATATGTTGGGATATCACAATATCTCTTATTTAATTAATGCATCTATATATTTTGGTAAAGGGTGGAAGGCTCGGCCTTATGCCTGGTGATTTGTTCCACTTTTGCCGCCCTAGTTACTGTTATACCGGGATTATGTTCCTTGAGTTTGCGTTCCTTACGCGGTCGGGTGATTTATGGGACCCCCTTGACAGTTCGCCTTGAATAAAACTCCTCCAGCAAGGCCCAACTTTGGTTTTACTATTTGCCGCCTAAGCCTTTTCCCCCGGGTTTTCGCGAGCCCGAGGGTCATCTTATTTTACCCCCCCGGGCCAGTGCTCCTTCGAGTGTTGGTCCGAACCGAGCAGCCCGCGGGGCCACCTCGGGGAAACTCGAGGTCTGGTTTTACTCGTAGCTTGACTTATCCGGTGTGCCCTAAGAACGAGATATATGCAGCTCCTATCAGGATTTGTCGGCACATTCGGGCGGCTTTGCTGGTCTTGTTTTACCATTGTCGAGATGTCTTGTAAACCGGGATTCCGAGACTGATCGGGTCTTTCCAGGAGAAGGTTTATCCTTCGTTGACCGTGAGAGCTTATGATGGGTTAAGTTGGGACACCCCTGCAGGGTATTATCTTTCGAAAGCCGTGCCCGCGGTTATGAGGCAGATGGGAATTTGTTAATGTCCGGTTGTAGATAACTTGTCACTTGACCCAATTAAAATACACCAAGTGCGTGTGTAGCCGTGATGGTCTCTTCTCGGCGGAGTCCGGGAAGTGAACACGGTCTGTGTTATGTTTGACGTAAGTAGGTGTTCAGGACCTCTTCTTGGTCATTGCTAGATGACGTCCGCTCCTTTGCTTCTCTTCTCGCTCTCATTTGCGCAAGTTAGCCACCATATATGCTTTTGCCGCTGCAGCTCCACCTTTTGCACCATTCCCCCCTTTAAGCTTAAATAGTCTTGATCTCGCGGGTGTGAGATTGCTGAGTCCCCGTGACTCACAGATACTTCCAAAACAGTTGCAGGTGCCGACAATGCCAGTGCAGACGATGGCGTCGATCTCAAGTGGGAGTTTGACGAGGAACGTGGTCGTTACTATGTGTCTTTTCCTGATGATCAGTAGTGGAGCCCAGTTGGGACGATCGGGGATCTAGCATTTGGGGTTGTCTTATTTTCATCTGGATTTTGACCGTACTCGGTGTATATGATTGTATTTTGGATGTTGTTTGATGATATTTATGTATTGTGTGAAGTGGCGATTGTAAGCCAACTCTTTATCCCATTCTTGTTCATTACATGGGATTGTGTGAAGATGACCCTTCTTGCGACAAAACCACTATGCGGTTATGCCTCTAAGTCGTGCCTCGACACGTGGGAGATATAGCCGCATCGTGGGCGTTACATTGGTTCACTTTTGTTTGAAGTTACTAAAAATTTCAAATAAAAATCAGAGGAAGAAATATGCTTAGGAAAATGTTCCAAGGTGGTTCTTCAAGGAAGCAAGGACCCAGGCTTGCAATGCGTGATGCTGACGAGGAGCCACCAAGGGACGCTCTAGTGCGGCCCTGTGAATGGCCTTCAGAAAATTTTATGGATCGAGCGGGAATCAAGGAATAATTTAATGCATATTTGCGTAACGCCGATCTTGTGAGCTTTGAGGCAGACAAATGCCGCCAGTACCACTATCTCACTAGTACATTTGTGAGGAGGTTTGAATTTTCATCTTCACGTAATTCTCCAACTGTCCGATTTGATCTTTATGAAAAATCTTATACCATGGACTTAGAGGATTTTACTTCTGCCTGCAAACTTCCACAATGGGGTAGTGTTAGTGAACCCCGTAAATCTGAATTTAGAAACTTTCTTGCTGGTATAACCGTGGGGGAATCTAGAGATACAGCACAAGCTACCATAGGGAGCATTCATTTTCCTGCTATACATTATTTTGCTCTCTTCATAGGTAGGTGCATAAATGGTAGAGATGAAGCATGTCATATGTGTGTCCCTGACCTTAGTATTCTTATGAGTGTTGTGTTAGGAGACAAATCTTATAATTTGGGAGCCATTGTTGCACGTAGGTTGCATAATAATAGATGTAATGGAGATTTCTTTGGAGGAATTTATGCAACCCGCTTAGCTGATTTTCTTGGTGTGGACGTTCGTGAGGACGATATTGAGTTGCCTCCTACTTATTTCGACTATAATGCTATGGTCCACCACCAGTTTATCGAGAGGAATGAATCACCTCTCCGGCATCGCTTAATCTTTGACAAACGTCGTGCTGTCTGTATTACTCTCCCTGCTCCTGCCTTCTTTGATTATCAGGCAAAAGGAAGATATGTTATTACTAGAGAGGAGGCAGATGAGTACGAGAGGAGGGCGGAGGCAGCTCGCCGCCACGCTGCAGCACAGGAGGCAATAACTGCTGCAGCTCAGTACGACCCTGGCTACAACTATGGATATCCGCCAGGCCATCCGTGGCAATAAACCAACTTATGCCAAAAGCCTAAGCTTGGGGGAGTACGTATTTCTCACCGACATTACATTTATGTTCACACACTCATTACTAGATGTCGGTGCTCATACTCTTTCACTGTAATATCCATGCTAGTTTATTTTCTTTTTCCTGCTTTCTTCTTGTGTGTTTGTTAAACCTTAAGAAAAAAATAGTGTAACTTTTAGTTACTTTACTCTTCTTGCTGTAGTAGTAATAATTAAAAAGAAAACCCAAAAATATTTCATGTTCTTCTTTTGTTTGTTGGGAGCTTTCCCTTGTAAATAGTTTTATTTCTTTTCTTTTCTTTGGGGGTCGTAGGAGAAGACCATGATTAAATTGTTGAAGTGGCTCTTATATGCATTATTGTTGATTTAACCAAGAGCCCATATTGCCTTGTCTTCTCCTGTTTATTGAATGCTCGCAGATTCCAGCTTAGTCCAATGCACATGCACTCATATTATTATTCACATCGTTCGGTCGTGCAAGTGAAAGGCAATTATGACGATATATGATGGACTGACTGAGATGAGAAAAGCTGGTATGAACTCGACCTCTCTTGTTTTTGTAAATATGATTAGTTCATCGTTCCTGATTCAGCCTATTACGAATAAACATGTTTGCAATGACAATTAGAGATCATAGTTGCTCGTGCCATGCTTGATTAGCTATGAGTTATAATGGTTTACCTTGCGTGCCAACATGCTATTAAAATGGTTGTGATGTGGTATAGTGGGGTGGTATCCTCCTTTGAATGATTTAAGTGACTTGACTTGGCACATGTTCACGCATGTAGTTGAAACAAAATCAACACAACATTCACGATATTTATGTTCATGGTGGATTATATCCTGCTCATGCTTGCATCCAATGTTTATTAATTTTAATGCATGTTCATGACTGTTGTCGCTCTCTAGTTGGTCGCTTCCCAGCATTTGCTAGCCTTCACTTGTACTAAGCAGGAATACTGCTTGTGCATCGAATCCCTTAAACCCCAAAGTTATTCCATACGAGTCCACTATACCTTCCTATATGCGGTATCTACCTGCCGTTCCAAGTAAATTTGTATGTGCCAAACTCTAAACCTTCAAATACACATTCTGTTTTGTATGCTCGAATAGCTCATGTATCAACTAGGGCTGCCCTTATCTTCCATGTTAGGCGGTTTATTCTCAAGAGGAGCGGACTCCGCTCCTCATTCACGAGAAAATGGCTGGTCACTGGGATGCCCAGTCCCATGCTTTATGCAAACTAAATCAAAATAATTTCAAACAAAACTCCCCCTGGGACTGTTGCTAGTTGGAGACACTCGTTGTTTCAAGCAAGTCATGGATTGATTCTTGTTGGTGGAGGGGAAGTATAAACTTTACCATTCTGTTTGGGAACCGCCTATAATGTGTGTAGCATGGAAGATATCGCCATCTCTTGGTTGTTATGTTGACAATGAAAGTATGCCGCTCAAAATATTATTTATCTCTATTTCAAAACCGAGCTCTGGCACCTCTACAAATCCCTACTTCTCTCTACGAAGGGCCTATCTATTTACTTTTATGTTGAGTCATCACCCTCTTATTAAAAAGCACTAGTTGGAGAGCGCAGCTGTCATTTGCATTCATTACTATTAATTTATATTGGCTATGACTATGACTGGATCTCTTTTACCATGAATTACAATGTCTAATCAGTCCTTGATCTTTAAAGGTGCTCTGCATTTATGTTTTGCGGTCTCAGAAAGGGCTAGCGGGATACCATCCTGTCATATCATATTACGATTGTTTTGAGAAAGTGTTGTCATCCGAGATTTATTATTATCGCTCGCTAGTTGATTATGCCATTGATATGAGTAAACATGAGACCTGAGAGTTATTGTGAATGTGGTTAGTCATAATCTTTGCTGAAAACTTGAATGCTGGCTTTACATATTTACAACAACAAGAGCAAACAGAGTTTGTAAAAGTTTTTTCTTTATCACTTTCAGTTTATCAACTGAATTGCTTGAGAACAAGCAAAGGTTTAAGCTTGGGGGAGTTGATACGTCTCCATTGTATCTACTTTTCCAAACACTTTTGCCCTTGTTTTGGACTCTAACTTGCATGATTTGAATGGAACTAACCCGGACTGACGCTGTTTTCAGCAGACTTTCCATGGTGTTATTTATTTGCAGAAACAAAAGTTCTCGGAATGACCTGAAACTCCACGGAATGTCTATTTGGAAATAATAAAAAATCCTTGCAAAAGATGAAGACCAGGGGGCCCACACCCTAGCCACAAGGGTGGGGGGCGCGCCTGCCCCCTGGAGCTCCTCCGACCTCAACTCCAACTCTATATATTTGCTTTCGGGGAGAAAAAATAGGAGAGAAGAATTCATCGCGTTTTACGATACGGAGCCGCCGCCGAGCCCTAAAACCTCTCGGGAGGGCTGATCTGGAGTCCGTTCGGGGCTCCGGAGAGGGGGATTCGTCGCCATCGTCATCATCAACCAACCTCCATCACCAATTTCATGATGCTCACCGCCGTGTGTGAGTAATTCCATCATAGGCTTGCTGGACGGTGATGGTTGGGTGAGATCTATCATGTAATCGAGTTAGTTTTGTTAGGGTTTGATCCCTAGTATCCACTATGTTCTGAGATTGATTTTGCTATGACTTTGCTATGCTTAATGCTTGTCACTAGGGCTCGAGTGCCATGATTTCAGATCTGAACCTCTTATGTTTTCATGAATATATGTGAGTTCTTGATCCTATCTTGCAAGTATATAGTCACCTACTATGTGTTATGATCCGGCAACCCCGAAGTGACAATAATCGGGACCACTCCCGGTGATGACCATAGTTTGAGGAGTTCATGTATTCACTATGTGCTAATGCTTTGTTCCGGTACTCTATTAAAAGGAGGCCTTAATATCCCTTAGATTCCATTAGGACCCTGCTGCCATGGGAGGGTAGGACAAAAGATGTCATGCAAGTTCTTTTCCATAAGCACGTTTGACTATATTCGGAATACATGCCTACATTACATTGATGAATTGGAGCTAGTTCTGTATCACCCTATGTTATGATTGTTACATGATGAACCGCATCCGGCATAATTCTCCATCACCGATCCAATGCCTACAAGCTTTTCACATATTGTTCTTTGCTTATTTACTTTTCCGTTGTTACTGTTACAATCACTACAAAACACCAAAAATATTACTTTTGCTACTGTTACCTTTGTTACCGTTATCACTACTAAATACCTTTCTGCAGATACTAAGTTATCCAGGTGTGGTTGAATTGACAACTCAGTTGCTAATACTTGAGAATATTCTTTGGCTCCCCTTGTGTCGAATCAATAAATTTGGGTTGAATACTCTACCCTCGAAAACTGTTGCGATCCCCTATACTTGTGGGTTATCAGGCAACAGGCCGTCGACGCCGCTGATCTGGATGGGGTTGACGCTGGCCCCCGTGGCCCACTGTTGATGATGGCGTCCACCACGGAAGGATGTAGATAGGATTCCCCTTAGTTTCAGCTTTTGTTTCCTGCGAAGAATCATGAATCAACCCGCGGGGGCATGTAAGGGTCTGTAATGTCTTTTGTGCCTATCTTCCCTGTTATGAGAATTTGGTGAACGCATGTCCCGTTAAGGCTCGGTCCCCCCCTTTCGTTCCTCGCGATAGCTTGTTGCTCTACGCTGATAGGTCCCCGGTCCCCAGGCAGGCTACAGCCGTCGCTGGTATGCCAGGTCGCGTGCCGTGTCAAGGCCAGGAGGTGAGGGCTGGAGAGCCAGTAAGAGCTCCCGAGTCGCGATGCTCAGGAGCCCCCCTTTTAACGCGCAAGCGAATTGCACGAGGGAAAAGGAGACCCGCGGTGCCTCCTGCTATCCTTCCCATGGGATCCCTATGAACAGGCACAAGAAGAAACACGGTTTGCCATTACAGCTGTCAGCCTGCCGCTGGTTGCTCTGGATGAGATGAAGGCAGAGGGCCTGG
The DNA here is from genome assembly GCF_018294505.1 of Triticum aestivum. Classification (NCBI taxonomy): domain Eukaryota; kingdom Viridiplantae; phylum Streptophyta; class Magnoliopsida; order Poales; family Poaceae; genus Triticum; species Triticum aestivum. The sequence goes on along the minus strand of NC_057814.1, from coordinate 484,533,323 downwards.
TGAGGTGACGTGCACGGGGCGTGCCGCGAGCCAGAGCTCGACTGCTCAGGTTTGTCGACGTGACAGGGACGGACCCATGCACCAGCGCCGTGCCTGTGTGGAGGCCCCGGGGGGAGGCGATGGTCGAGCAGGTGGTAGCAGTCGGCAGGTTAAGCATGGAGAGCAGATCAGCTTAGGTAAATGCAGGAAGATACATGCCACTGGGTCCGGCCCGAGCATCTTGGGGATGATGCAGCCCGAGGGGCGCCTCCAGCAAGGTAAGCTAAAGACATAAGCAAAAGGGGTACATGCCACAGGGACAGACCCACGTGGCCTGGGAATAATGCAGCCCGAGGGTCGCTCCCAGCTAAACGAGCTTGGAAGATGTCACCTGGTTCTGTAGACGAAGTAGAGTTGGTGCAGCTGAAGGCGTGCGTCGAAGAAATGACTCCTCATGAGCCACCGGGACCCTGAGGCTCGGGAGGCTCTGGGGGCTTGGGAGGTTCCCTGAAGATTGTCTCCATCTTCCCCAGGACGGCGTTGTACCTAGCCTCCTGAGCCGCCAGGACACGCTGCAGGTCGCGTTGATAGGCCGACGCCACGCTCGGCAAGCCGAAGGGCATGCGAACGTAGCTGTGTGGTGGGCCCTCGCAGCGGCCCACACGCGATGGCCAGAAGCGCTCCTGAGATGCGGCCCTGTTGAGCCCTGGGACGTCGATGCAGACACGCAGCCTAGCATCCTCGCTAGGATGGGGAGCTACGCCTCGTGAACGGCGGTCGCCGCGCATGGCTCTTGCGTCTTGCAGTTCCTGGGTGGTCTTGATGACGAACTCCTGAGTGGTGGGCACTCCCTGCCCTGTGCTCTCCTGAGGAACATGTGCCGCAAAGCACGCTTCCAAGCGGTGCCCAAGCGCCTCCCTCGTGAGGTTGGCAAGGTCAGAGGCCCTCCAGAAGAGAGCCCGTGAGCCCTGCCCGAGGAGGGCGTTAGGCGCGCTTTCCTATGTGATGGAGGGAGGCGCCCCTGGGACGGGCACCGATCCTGACGAGGCCCCTACCGCGACGCCATCCTCCTAAGGTCCTGCGCAGCGCGGCTTCTTCTTCTTGGGGATGGCCTCCGGAGGGCCTTCACTTCTGCTGTCGAGGTCGTCGATTGCTGCGGCTTGAAAGGCGCGCCCGAGGGAGCACACCGCATCCCGCTCTTCACACGGGACCGTGATGATTCCTCCGCTTCCTGGCATCTTGAGAACGTTGTAGCCGTGATGAGTGACTGCCATGAACTTGGCCAGGGCTGGATACCCGAGAATGGCATTATACGGCAGGCGGATGTGCGCGACGTCGAAGTCGATGAGCTCGGTGCGGTAGTTCTTGCGCTCCCCGAAGGTGACAGGCAGGCGGACCTGCCCTATCGGTCTGGTGGAACCATCGGTCACTCTTGAGAAAGGCTTGGTGGGCTGGAGCTGTTCATATGGCACTTGGAGGTTGTCGAACGTGTCGACGGATAGGACGTTGAGCCTTGCGCCGCCGTCGATGAGTGTCTTGGTGACCTGCACATTGCTGATGACTGGGGAACACAGCATAGGGAGGGCGCCAGTGGTGGCTGCACACTTGAGCTGATCCGCCGAGTCGAGCTTGGGGAGCACCGCGTTCACCTCGCGAGCGAACTGTTTGAAGATGCGCTGAGAGGCTGGGGCCTGGGCGCCGCCCAAAATGCAGGCGATTGCACGCGGCTCCTGGAAGCCCCCAGCCCCCTCGTCCTGGTGGTGGTCGTCGTTCCTTCTTGGTGGCGGCAGCGGGGCGAGACCGGTGTTGCCCTGGGGGCGATCCTCACGAGGCGGGTCCCTCCAGGCGCCCTCGTGAGGTTGGTCCTGCCAGCAGTCCTCACGAGGCCGGTCGCGCCACTCCTGGCACGGGCCACGGTCGTCCCAGTGTCCGCCTCCTCGTCCTCCTCCACGGCCTTACCCCGGTCGTTGCGCTCGGGGCGCCGACCGAAGCGTCCTTCCCGTATGGCTCTGAGCTCTTGACAGTCGCTGGTGTTGTGGGTGTTCAGGTTGTGGAAGGCGCGGAATGGTCGGCCGTTCTTGGATAACTAGGGCTGATCTCTGCCCCGCTTGGTGTCGGGCTCCGCTGCGAGCACCACCGCCTCCTTGCGCTTCACGTCTTTGGCCTTGGCCTTCTTCTCCTCCGCTCCTGCAGCTGCCAGCTCGAGGAGAGAAACGCGCCCCTCCTCAGCTCTTGCGCACTTGGTCGCCAGGTTGAACAGCTCCTGAGATGTGCAGAGCTCCTCGTGGATAGCGAGCTCTTCCTTCATCTTGACGTCGCGGACGCCGTCGGAAAACGCGGAGATGATGGCCTCGTCCGTGACCTTGGGGATCTTGAGGCGGGTGTTGTTGAAGCGCTGGATGTACTTCTGGAGGGTCTCTCCTGGTTGCTGCTTGATGCGGCGTAGATCACCCGCAGCCGGTGGGCGGTCGCGAGTGCCCATGAAGTTGGCGATGAAGCGGTCGCGCATCTCGTCCCAGGAGGAGATCGAGCCGTGCTACAGGTTCAGGAGCCAGGAGCGAGCTCCATCCTTGAGAGCCATGGGAAACCAGTTCGCCATGACTTTTTCATCGCCATTGGCCACTTCGATGCTCAGCTCATAGAGCTGCAGGAACTCCGCGGGGTTGGCGGTGTCGTCGTAGCGAGGAGGCAGATCCGGCTTGAACTTGCCTGGCCAGGCGACGCTACGTAGCTCGGGGGTGAAGGCGCGGCAGCCGGCCGTGGTTGTCGGGGCCCGCTTCAGAGGTGGAGCTTGGTCTTGACGAGGTCCGCGCTGCGCCGCTGTGGGCGGTGCGCGGTCTTGACGAGGTGGCGCGGGGAGCGCAGGTGCAGCTTCTCGCGGCCGCGGGATTTCTTGGCAGCTTCTCACTTCGCGCGCGGGCACCAGGCGCGGCGGATCATGCCACGGAGCCGCGCGCCTTGGTGCCAAGGCGCCATCTTGGGGCAGAGGTGGCGGAGGCACGCCATGAGCCTCGTCGCCCATGGCTGGTTGAGGGGGAGGCAGAGAGAGGGACGACGCCAGAGAGCCCCCTGTGGTGCGGACGAGCTCGGCGACGCGGTCGAGCCACTCCTCATAGAGGTCGTCGACGGGGCGGTAGCGCAGGAGTTCGTTCGTCGCGAGGAGCGTGGCCCGTGCCTCCATGGGAGCGTGGCGTGCGTGAGACGAAGAATCGGTAGGGGTCAGTGATGGAGTAGCGGTGCGGCTGTCCTGCCGCACCGAAGGATGCAGCGAGGACGTCTGCTGCTCGTTCCCCGCCGGGCCGGTGGCAGCGTTGGCGGCGGGAGACGGAGAACGACGAGGTGGCCCACCAACGGGAGCCGTCTGAGCGACGCGGGCGGTGAGGGCAGCCCGACGCTCAGCTCGAGCACGGCGAGCATCCGCCATGGAGATGACAGAGTGATGGAGCAATGAGCTGATGGAAGGAAACTACGGCGCTCCCCTACCTGGCGCGCCAAACGCCAGATGTGGGGTTCCGGCAAACCCTTAAGGTTCGAACACTGGGGTGCGCGCGAAGTCTTTCCCTCCTACCGATCTATGCCCTAGCTCGCTCAGATCTCGCGGACGAATTCGATGAACTCGCAACACAGAAAGACACGAGGACTATACTGGTTCAGGCCACCGTTGTGGTGTAATACCCTACTCCAGCGTGGTGGTGGTGGATTGCCTATAGGGCTGATGATGAACAGTACAAGCGAAGAACAGCCTCCTGAGGTTGAGGTGTTGTTGTGGTTAGGTAGGCTCTCGATCGGGTTGGATCAAGCTAAGATAAGATGAGATGCCTCTACTTTGGTGGCTAGCTCTACTTATATAGGCCCTGGTCCTCTTCCCAAATATCGAGCAGGAAGGGAGCCAACAACGGCGGGCAAATTTGAAGGGGGGACAACTAGTACAAGCTATCCCGACAAAAGCGGTCTTCGCCTGCGAAAAGCTCTGGTGGTGACGCCATCTTGGGCTCCACGATGACCTCCGTCTTTCCGTCCTCCTGGTCTTGGTCTCGTTGCACCAATATAGCAACATTTGCGTGATGCCTCGGTACTCTTCACCTGCGCTGGCCTCCTTAGCACCAAAGAGGAAATATGGACGTTGCACGCGCTGGCGCCCGCCTGGTATCGTTCGTCATGACTCACGTCACGAGGGCCTCGTGAGGTTTTGCCCCGCCTTGATATCTCCGCTCCTCGCGAGCCTGCCTGGCTAGGCTACTCCAAAGGAGGTCTTGCGTCGTCTGCCTCGCGAGGCTTGGACCCTCGCGAGGGTCTTGGATGCCTTGTTGATGAAGATGGGCCGTACGGCCTGCTTGCGTAGCCACACTAGTGGGCCGCAGGTAGGCAAGTCTGGGGACCCCCGTTCCCAGAACGCCGACATCGACCAGCTAAAAATCAATAATCTGATGTCTGACATATAAGCAACTATGTATCTTGTTACAGTGGTTCATGCAGTTAATTGAGGCCACAATGTAAATTCCAAACGTGCACACGCTAGTCCAGCGTTCATGTGGAACACTCACATTAAACTCGGCTTCATAAAAAACTTGAAAAGCATAAGTTAAGGAATTTTATTCATATCAATGATTCATAGAACATAACAAACATATACTAGTTCACAGCAAAAGACAGTTGTGAGAAGGTTTACAAATCAGGAAAAAACAAGCAAGGCTTCTCTGAGCAAAGGGCCTCCCGGCAGGCTTTAAATAACTGGAGTTCACTCTGGTTTTTTCTTGTTGCCACCATCCAGGGTTAGGTTCTCTCATTCCAGAATAACCAATTATAATTGTGTTCTCTGCTGGAATGCTGAACTGAACCATGTAGTGTACTGGCCAGCTAAAAGTCTTGCATTCCACTAAATTTAAGGACCACCATTTGCAGAAATAAGCAGACCACAATGCCTCTTGTCCGCGCACCTGTCCCAAAAACCTCCGTGCAGCCGTGCCAGCTAGTCCTCGGTCCATGGATGAACTGGAAGAAAGTGCATTCCGGACTAGGATGCAGTTGTTTTTACTCGTCCCTGCACTGCAATCAGTTAGTAAAACGTACGAATCAGCTTCTCTTAGATCGTCTTTGTCATTCTACCTGGTTAGAACCAATGTAGGAATACCTGGAACACTGGTGGTTAGAGGACGGCATCTAGGAATAGCCATCTCATTTTGTGCAGTTGTACTAAAACTGAGGTGTCTACTTTTGATTGCGCAGATAGAAACGATATGGAGACAGACATCCCTGTTTGCGCAAATATGAAATACGGTTATTTAAACAATAACAGATATTTGCAGTGGCGTATGATTAACAGCAGCATCTATTGTGTTATAATTGGCACTAGACTAACAGTATGAAAGTGCCCTTAAGTAAGTAGCATCACATCACATCAACACTTCCACTAAATTGACATGTAGAACAATAGCATTAGTATTACTCATGAGGGTAGCACATGGTCAGTAAATGTGCAATCAAATTTGTGCAGTTCCACTGGGATGAAGCAATGTTAGTGGTGTGAGATTTAAGTGTAACTGCAACAACACAATTCATGGGAAATAAGGCAAGACGGAAGAACTTCGTAAAATGGTGGTGGCATTGCTTCAATTTATCTACGGCACTAGACCATTACTTATAGTGACATTAGGTGGCATTGCTTAATGCTTCATGTGATTTTGCATTAATGGTAGCGATATGGGCATAGGGACAGCAGGGGCATAAAGTGGTGAGGTAGATGTAGTTGCCGAGAGCGGCAAACACTCAGGCAGCATGTCTGCATTTGTCCCATTTTTTAACTCCTCGCGACATTCTCCTATGTGAGCACAGGAAATCTAGACCTGCTCATTCTCATTTGTGTTGTCCCCCAACACCCCTCACTTGCTTTCCTTTTTCAACCAAGAGAGAGGTCCACTTCCCCCACCCTTCGCCATCCACCATGCTTTCTTCGCCTTTTCAACCAATAGACCAGTTGGGTAGCCAGTATCTACTACTTTCCCCCGTTTCCTCTTAGAACCAAGTCCTAGATTCATGCTACAGCTTTCCCACTTTCTTCCCTATTTGAACCAACTCTTAGATTCGACTGTATGAACTACCTTTACCTCTAATAATAGTAAAAGTCTAGGTGGCTTTGGAACAGCCGACGGAAGTAGAAAAAGATCCACACGCAGCCACGCGGGGACCTGGGGCAGTAGAGCAAGCCATGTTTCGAAGGAATATATACCTGAGGGTCGTTGGCATGTGGCAAAGACGGCGTCAGGAGGCCACATCTTGGCCACAATACTGCAGGGAGGAAGAAGGGGTCAGAGGCCCTCCCGAGCCAGCGCTCTCTCGGAGAGAACGGCATGGCCGTCGATTGGGATGTGCGGGCAGCCGTTGGTCTCCTCCCTCGCCGCTGACGAAGCGAGAACGATGCACCTACACCCCTGCCCCGGTCGAGGTGGTCCGGACGGATTTGTGACCAGCTGTGAGCAGAGAGAGAGTGTGGCCACCTATGTGTTGCTTAGATCTGGAGAGCATGAGAGAGTGAAAGAGAGGAACCCTAGTAAAGCAAGCGCTAAGGCTCCTGCTTATATATATAGTGGAGTGATTTTGTTGTACCAGCTTCAAAAAAATGCGCTCCTACGTGTACCCTCGAGTGGGTGTGACAGAACTAGTGCGTGCGTGCACCACTTCTTTTCGTGAGAGTACAATATACTATGCCCAAAGAACGTTCACCACAAGAGTAATAGTATAAGTGTGTGACATGTGAGCTAAAATAAAAGGTGCGCCGCGTCTATTTTTTAGAAGTTTTGAGGGTAGGGTGTGAAGAGCACATATGTGTGTGACATCTACCTGCATATAGACGGTGGGTGCGAGAGGACTCGGGAGATTTGTGACTCGTGAGGGTGCGTGTGTGCGTGAGAGAGAGGGGGCACGTATCAATGCAATGCATGTGTCAGTAAATTATTATCTGACAAACGTTTGCCACAAGCCATTTCCCGACGAACGCCGTAAGAACCGTTAGATCGGCATCCGATAGTGTTAGTTTTGCCATGTCATTTAACAGAGCAACCACTCCTCCTACACACAAATCTTCCACGTGAGTGTTAGCAAGTGCCGTATACTCCTCCCTCCATTCCAAAATGCAGTGCATATAGCTTTATTGAAAATTCGAACCTCGCAAACTTTTACCGAGTTTTCGTGTACCAAAATGCACATATAGAATATCCAGTATATATCATTTCATTCATCTTCGAGAGGTAATTATAAATATGGGGGAGGAGTCTACAAAGAAAGAACGTCGTATCACCTGCAGCAATTTCAACCATCCTTTGGTGTGGAGGAATATCATAGGAACTCTATATGATATGATTTTTATAGGATTTTTTCCTTTAGAGCCAATTGGTTCATAGGAATAGATTCATATACTCCCATAATTTCAAAGGAAAATAAACATTAACGTATATTCAATAGAAAAGTTCCTATGATGTGAACCAAATGACATCTCTTTTCTAATCCCTCCTCATAGGAATTGAGATACATGTCATGTCTAGATTCAATAGAAAAGTTCCTATGGTGTGAACCAAATGACATCTCTTTTCCAATCCCTACTCATGGGAATTGAGTACATGTCATCTCTTTCCCTACAACTTCCATGTATACATCTTCTATTCGTAAATAGCTAGTACAACCCACTGGTAGCTTTTTTCCTAGACATGCAACTACGGCACAAGAACACGTCATGCATGCAAGTCATAAATCACATTGTTTTTTCTACTTTATGCATGCAAGCACCAATTTGTGCATATTAATGATAAGTTATTTCTTGCATTAAATTTTGCATTGACAATGTATGTGTTGGTCACGTGCACACAATAGTTCACATTCACATTTTTGTTAGAAATGCCATTCTTTTAACTGCAATTCATTGTTTCTCTTTGTACTCCCTCCGTCTACGTGTGTAAGTCATCTTCCCAAAACTAAATAATCCCAAAACACTTTGGCATGGTACATTAACTCCCTCCTCGTTTCTTGTTTCGTGACATATCAACCAATAAGAGATGTGGGTCGTGCATGCTTTCCCAAAACACAAGCACTTCTCCTTTGTTCTAGAATGTTCCGTATCATAATTGCCCAAACTTTTTTTCTAAATGAATTTGCATTATTTGTTTTTACTTTATGCTTTACAATGCACAATCCCATGAATCTTAACCTTTTTATAAAACTAATTGATTTTGAATGAGATTAACTATAAGAACTAAACAAACATCTACATCATGCATATATGACTCAAAGCTTTACATGCTATAGTGTGTATTCATTCATAATTTGGTTTCCAAATCTCATGCGTTCAATGCATGTGTACCTTACTAGTTTTGAGTAGAGTAGCAAATTTCACGCGGTCGCGGGTATATCAAAATGCAGGGCCCATGCATCATTTCCTTTCGGTCGAACCTACGTCCACAATTTTTTGTACGTATATCTCCACTGGTCCCCGAACTGAAAATGCTGCCTCGATCTCGTAAAACCAAGCGGCCCACACATATTAAGGCGTCAAGTCGAACTCAATCCCTCTCCCGTTTACTATGACGTGGCCCCGCACGCCGTAGTACTCCTACAGACCCTACCGCCACATGCATCATCGGTTTTCTTCAAGAGGATGAGGGAGAAGCGGATTTGTAGTGGAGGCCCCTACCCTAGGGTGCCCTAGGTAGCTGTCGCACAGATCATTGGTTTTCTATTTTCTTTATGCTCTTGTGCCCTAGAGTGAAATGATGGTTGCTTCATCCGTCCAGCTTAATGCGGGAAAGGTGGGGCTTTGTGATTCGACCCCTCATCGCTCATTTACTACTACTGCGGCGTTACGATCGGGGTGCCTCCAAGTCCAACCGCTGCTCCGAACTGTAATTTGGTGCATCGCACATGGAACAAGATGCTGGATGAGCCACATGTCGGCCAAAGGGGTCCTGTTAAGTGTGTCACCATTTCGTGTGCGGACTGTCCCTGCTTCAGTTGCTACGCCAACACGACAGGAGCAACCTACCACTTGGTTTTGCTCCTTGGTGAATCCCGACTATATTGATCTAAAAAGATACGTACTGTACTACTCCCTCCATCTCAGCTTATAGGGCGGGCACGTAGTTCTCGGTCATCCATTTAACTAACTAAATATGGGTTACTATGTCACAAAAAGTATATCATTCGATTCTTAAGCGGATGTAGTTTCTAAACATATATTGTTCATCACATATATAGCCAGTTAAATTCTCAACCTAGAACGACGTGCATGCCCTGTAAATCGATACCGAGGAAGTAGTAAAAATGAGGTGATTTTACCAAGCGATGGGTGGGGGAGCATGGCCTGTCATGCGGTCCCACATGTCATGATGTACCAAGGCGATGTGTGTGTCCCTCTTGAGGCAGAACAATGGCAGAAGCAATACTACGTGGTTTTCTTGAAGGAGATGATGGTGAAGCAAAGTGTGAAATAATGGTTGCTTCGTCCGTCTGGGAAGGTGCGGCATTGTGATTTGGCGTCTCATTGCTCATTACTACTACTGGCCGGTACGACCGGGGTGCGTCCCCCTGCTGTTCTGCACTGTTATTTTGTGCATGACTCATCGACCCGGTTGCTATATGTCCCACATGTCGGCGAGAGGAAGTACAGAATTCATGAAAGCGAGCGTCGACGGAGGAGTGCAAGACACGGCTTGGTTTTTGCTGCTTCGCGCGATCCATCGATACAAACCTAGACTAAAAAAAAGGCGATGGCGGGTCTTTTCCCGCGCGGCAGGCAGGGGAGATTGGCATAGTCTGTTCGATGCAACGAGGCAGGAAGGGAAACAAGAAAATAAAGGTTGAGCGACCTAGTTTTGGGAAAATCTGATTTCACGGAGTACGTACCCACTATGGAGGTAGTATACTACTTACTACTCCCTCCTTTCCAGTTTATAGGGCTCGTCTAAAAAAATTCATTTTTCCATTTTATAAGTCTCAATTCTACTAGTAGTAGTAGTACCATCACATGTTGGATTTCGAGGTGCGTTAAATCACCCGATGCAGGCATTGTCAAGAGAAAACTCACCAATGCATGTAGAAGTTCATGGAAATTCAGTGGTCATGCATGCATTCATTCTAATTAATGCCTCGGTAAACATAACTTCTTGAAAAAAACGAGCGTACATTACTTGTGCAAACTACGAAATTAATTCCACCACTCATCGTCTACCTTGGTTGGAGAGATTTTGAAATTGAGCCATAAACTGGAAAGGAGGGAGTAGTAACATAGCCTAGGGTAGCTTGCTGCACCACGGACTCCAAGGAAATTGCTGTAGTAGTATTACTCCTATATACTACTCGAAGGAAATTGAGCCATAAACTGGAAAGGAGGGAATACTACTAAAAGACATATATTCCAAACAATATGATAATCTCTCTAACCAAGGTAGGGACGAGGAGTAAACGGAGGGAGTAGTAAAATTTTCTCCTCGTCCTGCGAGCCACCGCACGCGTGGGCGAGGGAGTGGGCGTAAGGCGTAGTACTACTACCTCCGTCGTAGTTTATAGGTCACCTTTGTAGTTCATGCCAAATTTTGACCAAATGTTTAGCTAACAAAATGTTAATGCATGTCAACAAAAATTATATCGTTGGATTCGTATTTCAACATAGTTTTCAATGATATAATCTTGGGTAACATGCACGAACATTTTGTTAGTTCAATCTATAGTCAAAATTTTACACAATACTAGCAAGATGCCCGTGCGTTGCATGGAACATCAAGATGCATTTGTATGAGTAGTTTATCTTGTAAGAGAAAAGGATGAACAAGGGAAGGCCCTATTTGCAAATGTTTTTTTTGGCAGAAAGACTGTAAGGGAACCCCCTACAGTATAATTGGTGCAACAACCCCAAATTGCAAGTACCATGCCTCGAACCTGGGTGGGTGGGAAGGCATCAGCCCCTTCCCACCACTAGGCTATGCCTTAGTCTCCCTATTTGCAAATGTGGAGAGGGGTCTAGGTATATTTTTACAAAATTGCCATAGTTTCCTTCCGATCCGTCAGATATAAATCAGACGGCCTATATTGCAGGATGGAAGGCACACCATCATCACCAACTCTGTTTTTATAAGAGTAGAGATAGAGATACAATTGGGACCAATAAACCAGGACGGAGGTAGTTTCAAGCAAGCTTCACCTCTTCCTGCGAGCCACCGCGCCCCGTGGGCGAGGGAGACGGCGTAGTAAGCAAGCTTCTCCTCATTCTGCGAGTTGACGGGACACATCAAAAGTAATACCTACAGAGCATCTCGAGTGTATACAAGCTTGCCTCTAAGGTAGGCCCCACATGACATGTCAAGTCGCAATTTGTTTGTTCACCCGTGGTAGACGATCCTCCATCAAGTGGACAACCAGTACACGTGTCAAATTACCACGTGGGCTGCCTTTTCGTACAGAAATGAGCTCCTCCATGTACCCACGCGGGTGTGGTTGGGAATGAGACGGGAGTACGTGCGCCGTGCGTGCACCTCTTCTCTTCGTGCACGTCCCCCACCTACGTGGGTGTGTGTGAGAGAGATACAAACCTAGACATAATGCGCCGTCCATCCCCATGCCTCCGCCCAGTACGACCACCAGTCACCACCACGCCCCACTCCTCTCACCTTATCTCTCATCTTTCTTGAGATATCATTTTATATGAAATTCTCGAGATACCATTTTTCTGATAAAATTCTCGAGATATCATTAGTCCACATGGGATTACTCCTACATGGGTCAATCACAATAGGCGTTTTGTAAAAAATGCATCTTGATGTTCCGTGCAATGCACGGGCATCTTGCTAGTCCATGAAAACAACACATGGCAAAATTTCACGGCGAATGGGGGATTTGAATCTGCTGGGAGGGGCTGTTCGGATTTTGCCCGAGGTAGCCAAAATATTGGTGACCCTTTCGTCCACCGGTGCCTTTTCCCACCGATGAACGAGGAATGGCTCGGGTGCTCATGCATCCTCCGGCGCGCACGTTGGAGACGAGCTCGCACGAGATATGCTTTTTTTGTCCCACCACGCCGCCCCAGCCGGCCGCAGACCGACCGGCGACCCGCATATTACGCCATCCAACCGTAGCCGCACACATTCTGACAGCAACTCAACCAACCGGACGAAATTCATGCAAACACGATGATATTTCTCATAAACAATGGCAGAATTCATATAAAATACCGGATTTTCATACAAACATGATGGATTTCATTACATTCAGATCAACTAAGCGGTGCTAGTTCTGGACAGCACAGGTATATAATACCTTGCCTAAATGGTCGCCCGCCAATCCATTTGTGTTCCTCATGTCCGGCAGCACGATCACCGGACTGCCGGGAGCCCCGGAGGTATACGCTTTAGCGCAAAGTACGGCTCGCTTCCCCGCTGCCCAACTGATATGGTTGGCTGATGCCCAAGATGATGGTAGAAGGGGGCTTCTCCACTTCCGTGGAGTCCATGCACGGGCGACGAAGGTCCTCGCAACAAAAGGATCTGGCAAGACACCTGCTGTGTATGCCGGCGTTGCCTCCGCGGTGGCCTTCATGGGACCCAAGCGGCAGTGGCCTCCCTTGTTCTACTTCTCCTCAATTATGGCGGCGGATGCGAAGGCGCTGGCCACCGACTCTTCGCTCTCCGCACACCCGGCTTCTGTCTCTACCTGCATGGCGCGGCCGCCGGCATGGGAGTCTCGGCCACAGAAACAGGAGACGCGGTCGCAGACACGGGAGGTGCGGTATGAGGCGGCAGCATGGACGGCAGCGACGATGCCCGTGCGCTGCTCTTCGTCGAGCTGGCCTGGAGTGGCGAGTTGCTGAACCGCGCGCTGGCTTGGGGCGGCAACTGGCTCCGTCGGGCAAGGGGAGGGAGGTGGATCAGCGAGATGCATAGCTCGTATCCATTGGGCTCGGCGGGCCACCCAGCTGGCTTGGATGCGGGATAACTACTCTTCGTAAGCCATTGTAAGAGTGGACAAAATGGTGAAGGAGGAGATAGGGGAGCGGCGGAGGGGTGCGATTCTTGGCCGGCGTTTGGCCTTGTTTAAATAGGAAATTAAATAGACAGCAGACGGGAGGAGCTCGGCCGGCGTTGTGTTTAATGTCGGCCCGGTCATGAATGGGCGTGTGTCTAGAGTGGGTTGCTCGGCTTCCACACGGGTTTCATGGAGGCGTTTGAATGCGGCAAGGAGGCTTGTTCATCCGGGCGTGCATTGAGTGGCGCCCTCGACTCTGAGTATGACACCAAGCCGTTCTTCCACTAACGTTTGGGCTCTTCGGGTACATGGCCTGCATGTCAGTGACCCAATGCAGACAGCGCACGACAGAGGAACTTTTGGTGGGCCAGGGCGGTCAGAAGCGGGTATTTCATAAACCGATGATTGTTCATTGAGTGGGACGTCATTTATTTCATCTAGATAAGCCTACTATATAATGTAAGAGAATTTTAAAATTTTCATATATACGTTGATAGCCCGTTCGATACGTTGTGATTCATAAAGACCGTTGCAAACATCAACGTTCTGCTTATCATAGATAAGATTGATTAAACCTTGCAAAAAAAGATAAGATTGATTAATACCCATAACAATCCATGTCCTTAACAAAGGGTGCATGCACGTATAGGTTGAGCGTGTGTCTTGCGCCGTGTGCGGTGTGCATGCAGACGTGCAAGTGTTGCGTGCGTGCATGTGTACATTTCAGTGTTGCATGCATGTGTGCGTACAAGCGTGTGTTCGTGAGTGCATGTGTACGTGTCAGTGTTGCACGCCTGCATGCGTGCGTGTGTTTGTTATGTGTACGTGTCAGTGTTGCACACCTGCATGCGTGCGTGTGTTTGTGTGAGTGTTGCGTGCGTGCATGTGTACGTGCGGGTGAGGCTACACGTAAGTCGACTGACTTTTTCATCTCTGGTCAGTAGATTTTCCAACCGTTGGATACGAAATCAAGGGCCTGCAGTTTATCTTCAACCTCCATCCCCTGAGCCGCCAGCCATCGCCGGCCGCCGCCGCCCACGGCCACGCCGCCCCGCCC
>NC_057814.1:484484263-484518952 GCF_018294505.1 Triticum aestivum | reverse complement strand
GCCGAGCTTTTTCTCCGGCAATCCCCATGCCACCGCCCAATCACCGCGCCCCCCACGGCCGGCGATTGCCAACCAAAGGTCTCACGACTTCGAATCCCCACTGACCACTAATGTATTACCATTTATGTCCTTCGTATACGCGCTGATGGGTGGGCCCTATGGTAATGTGCGCTGCTGAATGTGGACCGCTTGACTGGTCAATTGATTGTGTCATCAACAAATTACGGAGCTGTATGGTGAGCCAGTGACCGTATGATCACCCTAAAATGTATTTTATTAACACAGTACGGACTCAAACTACCATTTCTTTCTTTCATATACGCGCTAACAGGTGAGCCCCACGGTTATGCGCCCTCGATGGTGCAACACTAGTTGCGCCACGTGGAACGTTTGACTGGTCTATTGATTGTGTCATCAACAAAATACAGAATTGTACGGGTGAGCCAGTGACCGTATAATCACGACATGTATTTTTTAACATGGTACAGACACAAGCACTCATATATAAGCGCAAGCACTCACTGCTATAAGCGCACACACGCAGACCCTACCCCTATGAGCACCTTCGAGAGAGTGAGCCAGCATATGATCTTGAGATTTTACGAAGTCACCATAGGTGCCTCGTAGTCGAGTGGAACGTCTCCTCCCACTAAACGCACATCGCCAGAAAAATATTGAAATTAACCCAGGATAAATGCGAGCACCAGAACTTTAACCCTGGTGGGCTCGAGAAACCACGGTCCTCCTAACCATCCAACCACAGGTTGGTTAGCACCACAAAATGTATGTGCTGACCGTGATGAGCTTATTCTGAAGTCCAGTGACCATATCGTGCTTTCGCTTCAAATACAATGACCGTAAGTGTCGTCAACAAAATAGAGAGCACGCATCAAATATAATGTCCGTCAGTGTCATCAACAAAATACGGAGATGTGTCGTGAGCTAGATACCGTATGATCACCACGAGAATGTATACGGTGATCGTAATGAGCATATTCTGAAGTCCACCGACCGTATAGTGCTTTCGCTTGAAATACAGTGACCGTCACGCGTGAACATGTCATGGGCATGCATACTTTTAGAGGGCCGAGAGATAGTTTGTGTGCGTACGTGAAAGTGGTGTAGAAAGAGGGGGTGTCCAGTGGAGACAAGGAGAGATATGCCCTTCGTTTCTCTTCCCCGTGACTAATATTTTAGGAGAAAATATAAACATTCACAATGCAGAACAAATATTTTTGGATGCACCATGCAATTAACTTTCATGTATAACATTGTACTATTTCATATGCTTATTTTCTTAGTGGCTGATTGCGTGTGTGGTGTGGTGGGCACATCATTTCTAGTTGGGGTGGGCACATCATTTGTAGTTGTGGTGGGTCAACATGAGGACTCATGGGTCGGTTCCATCCTGCGCCACATAGGTTGGACCGAGACGCATTATACAAAGACCCATGTGGAGGACTCGGCGTACAACATGAAGCTACCAGAGTCGTGGAGGACTCTATCCCCACTAGTGATAAGCCGACTATATATGATTTGTAACCCTAGGCCCCAAGTATGTTATCCAAGCCTAGGGGCTAGTTCGTCGATAGTATAGACACATGCACAATGTCTGGTATTCACGTGTACTTTGTACACACCCCTACCACTAATATACAGTACAAGGAGTAGGCTTTTTCCTCAACTGCAAGGGTCCGAACTTGGGTAAAACTTTGCCTCGTATTACCATCTAGCCTAACAGTCAGGGATATCCTACCAACTGATCTGATGGAATCATATCTGCCAACTACTAAGAGAGAGGTGTGTCTGTGGGGGGGCTATATGTGCGAGAGAGGCCTAAAGATAATGTGCGTGCTGGAGACATGTAGGCACATATATGTGCGTATAAAGGGCTAGTAGAGACCGTGCGTGTGTATATATGCATGTGAGAGAATTAGTGTTTTCCAACCGAGATTAGTGAAAAGAATGGTACATAGTAGTCAGAAAGAGAGAGAGATACAGAGAGAGTGTGTGCGTGAGACACCCCGACACTCTGGGAGAGATTGTGAGCATGTGTGAAAGAGAAATGATGATGTATATAAAGTGTGTGCACTTGTGCGTTAGATAGAGAGATATATAACACATTTGTGAGAACGGGCCGAGGCATAGTGCATCTACGTGTAAAAGGCGGTTCTATGCATTAAATTAAAATATAAATGGCATTATTATTTTTGGATGAGATCATGAATTTTGCAATTTGTGTATGAACGAAAATCGGTCTATCAGACACCCATACTCTATTGAATTCTAACAGGTGCATGTGTTTATTTCATATTATCGATCCATAGAGTGAGAGCTGTTTGAAATACAGGCAATGCATTGCTTTTGCAATTCATATATAAACATTAATTAGTGCACTCCATGTTATTAGTGTGAAGCACTTTATACATTTGTCACTTACATGGATACATTCCAAATTGCTAGCTACAAAATAGAATACATGTTGAATTCAACATAAAGGGGGTTTTGAAGATTCGAATTCATAGGAAGTGCATTCATCTATTTGAACCCGAGATAATGGAATTTGTAAATCAGATCTAAAAGGGGGCATCAATCTTTGTTGTGCATTTGAACATGCTATATATTCATACGCACGTCTAACTATTTTTTTGCAACCAAGGAGATTATATCTGGAACCATGCATGAACTGAGGTAAGTTGCATATTTTTTAATATATACTCGTGTACAATGTATATTCAAATGTACCCCCTTCATTCCAAAATAATCGTAGTTTTAGGATTTTTAAGAGTAAAGATTTGTGAAGTTTGACAAATCCTAAAAGTTCAATTCAAGAGAATCGAAAATGTTAATGCTTCTGCTCCGAAATATTGAACGAAGCGCCACATAAGCCTTTGGTCACTCGAAACCGCGCGAGACTAATGTTTGGTGGTAGGAAATTACTGTCCTGACTCTGGCACGTGTAGCCTATCGGCCCGATGTCCAAAGGTCTAAACCGGGGTAGGTTTGTAACTTCACCAAGACGCCAGTCTCAACCGCTTCCGAGAAGCATTCATACGCCGTGGGCGCCTAAACACCCATGCGCTCGGCCGAAATCTATCCCGCTCACCATTTGGGACACCTGAGATTACTGTCCTACCCCCAACCCGCAATATGTCTGAAATTTTAGATGGGGGCAAAGTTTGTAACTTTCCCCAAATTTCAAACAAGCGTGTCCCAAACCAAAACATTGTTTACCCTTAGTTCCCCCTCCCTCCGTTTCCCCATTCATACTCTCGCGCGCCCGAGCTCCACCTTGCGTGTCCGCCTCCTCGTCCTCATGGCCGAAGCGACCGAACAGGAGGCCGAGCGCCCAAGCCCAGCAGCCGTGCGCCTCCTCCCTCGACCAGCCGGAGCTTCTTCGTCAGCCTCGTCGCCGTCACGTGCCCCCTCCTCCCGTCCTTCTCCTGCTCGTCTTCCCCTCTGTCTCTCATCCCTCTCGTTTTCTCTCTGACCAGGAGAACTAGCTGCCGCCAACATCGCCGGAGATGGACCCTCGACGCCCAGATCCGCTCGCCTTCACTGCCTCGGCGCTGTCCCTGTCACCGTCGTCTTCATCGGTTCCTGACGAGGACGGCGCCCCTCCAGTTCGTCTCGAGCGCCAGTCTTTGCCCGATCTGGTCCCCGTTGACCGCGAGCATTGGCTGGGTCACAGCTGCGAAGGCCCAGCTCCCTTTGCCCGCGAGCCCAGCTCCGCGCGTCCCTGCAGGCCCAATGTGAGCCACCGCCTAGTCCCTGGCCCAGCAGTGTGCTAACTCAGCCCATGTTGTGTTTTTTTCCACTGGACAAATTTGACTATTTATCCAGGGAATTACTGTTTTACAGAAAACCCCTTGCACTTCATGCATTTAATAACTCCACAACCGTGCATCGGTTTAAAACAAACTAAATGTGTAAAATGCTTAGAATTTTGTGTAGTTTAATAATATGCCACTTTCACCCATGTTAAAATTGTTTAAAATGTTGTTTGATTATATTTGCTCGAATAATATATTGAAATGTTTTTTTTCATAACTTAATAACCGTAACTCGGATTTTAATAAATTATATATGTAAATGGGGTAGAAAAATGCCTAGTTTAACCTGGTGCACTTCATTTTACTGTTTAACAACATTAAAATTGCATTTATGGAAGAACAGTACCGAATCTAAATTATGGACATGAGGATTTTCCGGAAATTGTTGTTTGTCATTCCGGCCTCATTTAAATTGCCTTAAATGTGTAGTTTACTTATGTCTCACCTATTGCCATGGTTAATAACATTTAATATTGTTGGGTCCATAAATGGGAGAGAACTAAATAATTGATGTGGTGTTTCGTCAATATGCAACTCGTTGCATATTGAGCTCCACTTAATTTGAAGTGTTGTTTGTTGCATTTTGCCATGCCATGCCTCATTAAACCGGACATGCATCATATTTGTTTTTGCATCATGCCATGTGTATGTGGTGGTTGTTTACTATGTTGTTTGTTTCTTTCCGGGTTGCTTCTCTCGTTAGCTTCGGTTTCGTTCCGGAGTTGTGAGGATTTGTTCGACTACGTCCGCTTGTCTTCTTCATGGACTCGTTCTTCTTCTTTGCGGCATCTCAGGAAAGATGACCATACCCTCGAAATCACTTCTATCTTTGCTTGCTAGTTGTTCGCTCTATTGCTATGCCGCGTTACCTATTCACTTGCTCTTCAAGCCTCCCAAATCGCCATGAACCTCTAACCTTTGTCACCTTCCTAGAAAACCGTTGTTTGGCGATGTTACCGCTTTTGCTCAGCCCCTCTTATAGCGTTGCTAGTTGCAGGTGAAGATGAAGATTGCTCCATGTTGGATTATGGTTATGTTGGGATATCACAATATTTTCTTATATTATTAATGCATCTATATATTTGGTAAAGGGTGGAAGGCTCGGCCTTATGCCTGGTGTTTTGTTCCACTCTTGCCACCCTAGTTTCCGTCATACCGGTGTTATGTTCCTTGATTTTGCGTTCCTTACGCGGTTGGGTGATTTATGGGACCCCCTCGACAGTTCGCTTTGAATAAAACTCCTCCAGCAAGGCCCAACCTTGGTTTTACCATTTGCCTACCTAAGCCTTTTTCCCTTGGGTTCTGCAGACTCAAGGGTCATCTTTATTTTAAACCCCCGGGCCAGTGCTCCTCTGAGTGTTGGTCCAACCCGTCAGTCGCCGGTGGCCACCAGGGGCAACTCTGGGCTGGCCTACCGGAAGCTTGGACAATCCGGTGTGCCCTGAGAACGAGATATGTGCAGCTCCTATCGGGATTTGTCGGCACATTCGGGCGGCTTTGCTGGTCTTGTAAACCGGGATTCCGAGACTGATCGGGTCTTCCTGGGAGAAGGTTTATCCTTCGTTAACCGTGAGAGCTTATGATGGGCTAAGTTGGGACACCCCTGCAGGGTTATATCTTTCGAAAGCCGTGCCCGCGGTTATGTGGCAGATGGGAATTTGTTAATGTCCGGTTGTAGAGAACTTGACACTTGACCTTAATTAAAACGCATCAAACACGTGTGTAGCCGTGATGGTCACTTCTCGGCGGAGTCCGGGAAGTGAACACGGTTTCTAGGTTATGTTTGACGTAAGTAGGAGTTCAGGATCACTTCTTGATCATTGCTAGTTCACGACCGTTCCGTTGCTTCTCTTCTCGCTCTCATTTGCGTATGTTAGCCACCATATATGCTTAGTGCTTGCTGCAGCTTCACCTCATTACCCCATCCTTTCCTGCAAGCTTAAATAGTCTTGATCTTGCGGGTGTGAGATTGCTGAGTCCTCGTGACTCACAGATACTTCCAAAACAGTTGCAGGTGCCGATGGGACCAGTGCAGATGACGCAACTGAGCTCAAGTGGGAGCTCGATGAAGATCTTGTCCGTTGTGTTGTTTCTTTTCTTATTGATCAGTAGTGGAGCCCAGTTGGGACGATCAGGGATCTAGCAGTTGGGTTGTCTTCTTTTCTTTTGGTTCCGTAGTCGGACCTATGTGTGTATCTCTGAATGATGTATGTTTTTATGTATTATGTAAAGTGGCGATTGTAAGCCAACTCTTTATCCCATTCTTGTTCATTACATGGGATTGTGTGAAGATGACCCTTCTTGCGACAAAACCACAATGCGGTTATGCCTCTAAGTCGTGCCTCGACACGTGGGAGATATAGCCGCATCGTGGGCGTTACAAGTTGGTAATCAGAGCCATCCCCGACTTAGGAGCCCCCTGCTTGATCGAATCGCTGGCGTTGTTGAGTCTAGAACAAAAATGTTTTGAGTCTTAGGATTATATATATCGAAGAGTAGGATTCTTTTTACTCCTCAGTCCCTTCGTCGCTCTGGTGAGGTCTCCTGACGTAGAAGTTTTGACTATCCTCTCCTCAAATTTCACAAAAAAAAAATTTAGGATCACGCGGGTATCTTGGAATCGTTCCGATCGATTTGTGACGAGAACATTGTTCTTGGTGCCTCCTGTCATTTAGGGGTTGTGGCAGTGTCCCGGGGAGTGGAGCTCCGAGGTGTTGTCGTCACAATTTTATCGTTGCAGTTCTGGAATACCTGAGTTTCGCCGACATCGAAATCTCTTTTATGCAGTTGTTGGTGAGATCACCTCGACGCCACCCAGTACTGGGGCGGGATTTCGGGAGTATTGCCATAACTTGTATAACGGATGCTTTTCGAAGGTTGAGGTAAACGTCCGAAGGTTTCTTGGTTATGTGTTGACGGATGGATACAGCTGGATCTAGGGATTGCTAGTTTGGGTGATATATATTTTGTGTCCCCTGTATCCCCTACACCAGATTGCATAACCAGAAAGTTTCGGGAGTTTATAAGTGGGAATTCAAGTAGCTCTTAGGATATCTTTCCGACAGATGCATGACATGAGATTGGGGTTCGACGTCTAGTGGTCCGCCTTTCCACGGTTGATTTTACAGTGGTCTCGTTGTGTCTTAAAGAGTCCTTGGCTATGCCGACTCGGGGACGCTTCGTATGTCATGTGCACTGCCTTGTACATGATGGTGCTGTACGATCGAGCCCGTGTGGGCCCCACCACGAAAACTTCGGACGAAATCTCTATCATATGTTTGTTCCGGCTTATTCCGCAAGCCAATCCTTTGTTTTGTTTTTATTTGTGGTATTCAAGTTGCTTCGAAGTCAAGTGTTGATTCCAGACTTTCCCTAAACGGTGTTCTCATATTTCTATGTGGATGCTAATCCTTCTTGATCATCAAGGTGGTATTTTCAATTCTTTTCAACCGGTGTGCTTCTCTTCAAGTGGATCCGATCATTTCAACATTCGCTAGATCACCCCTCAGTTCTTTCTCAACGGTGTTTATTCCATCTGCCCCAAGTTGCCTTTGTTTTTCCCGCCCTCCCACCCTTTTTCTTCAAGGACTCATATTTCTTAAATCAAGTATCATTTTATTGATGTGAAGTTTCTCCATTCTTTTCCATCAATGTTCTTAACCGGTGATTTCTCATGAAGATGCTCACGAAATTTCAAGTTTATCATTCTTCATTCTTTTCTTCTCCGGTGGATTCAATTCAAGCTTGCGGTGTTGATCATATTCCCTTCCTCGTTTCAAGTGTTTTCGTATGTCGGTGCATCTCTTAATCATTACCCGCTTGCTATTCAATTGTTCCGGAGTGCTGAAGATATCTCTGAAGATTCGTGTTTCCACTCCGCATCAATTCTAACTATTTCGAGGTTGTTACCTCATTCAAGCCATTTAATTCAACTGGTGCAATCTCCTTTTCAACTTATCATTTCAATGGTGTTTCTCTTGAGTGGGCCCTAACCCACAGGTCTTTTCCAGGATCTTACCTGACTCTTCTAATTTTCCCGGAGTTTCTAAAATTCATTGCAAAGTTTGACGTAAGAATGAATTATCATCAGTCAAATGTCTTTCTCCAAGATCTTTCAAATTCTTTTCATCGTTGATTCAACCTTTCTAATTTTCATCCCGGAGTATCTCAACAATTCATGGTGGTGTTCTCATCATCATTCTCAACATTTGAAGACCGAAGAAGGATTTCTCCTAAATCTGGGTCCGTTCTCTTGAAGATTCATGGTTCTAGCTTGATGCCACCCTCTCATAATTGTTTTCGATTGTGAGAATTCTTTTCACCCATCCGGAGCATTCATGAGTTGTTTTCGCTTCTTGATCTTCCAAAGGCCATCATTTCAGAAGATTTCTTCGTTCTAAGTTTTCAGCCTCGTTCTCCAATTATTCTAAATTGATGTCTCTTCGTTCATCTCCTTATTCTTCCGGTGCATCGTTCAAAGTATTCTCTAATCAGCTCGTGATCTCTTCGTTCTCGTGGATCAAATTCCCTCGAGTATTTTCGCGCGTTCTTTAATTCTTCCGGTGTTTCGTCCTCTTTACTTCAATTGTTTTCAATTCTCGCGGTGGTTCGTTCAAGAGTTCTCTTTCTTGGTTATCATATTAATTCATTCATTGTTTCCAAATCCCACCAGTGGTTCCATCAAGACTTTTCTCAAGTTTGCGCAATATCTATGTTAATCCTTTCTACGAGAATAAGTAGTATGCAAGATCTGTTGCTTGTCATCAATTTAAATTGGTGAAGGATACGCATAACGTAATTCTCATTTGATCCAAGTGTTTAATCCTTTCTTTTCGAGTTCGTTCATGATATCAAATTTTCGGCTCCAAGTTGTTCATCTTTTCTTTCCGGAGTTCCAAGTTATTTCAATTATATCATTTCAAAGCTCCATCTAAATCATTGCAAGGCTTCTCCCGGAGTTCTTTTCAATTTTCCCTTTCGTTTGATCATTCTTTTGTTATCGGAGTTCTTCATGGGGGATCTACATGGTGGTTCGTCAAGGATTCCTTTCATTTTTCAATTGTTCTTCAAGATTTCTCTCGGAGTCAAGATCCGTCAAGCTATACTCTAAAATAAACAAGGTGCTCAACACATGTTTGTTTCTAGAAGTTCAAGCATTCTGCATCTTGCATTCTAAAGTGCAATTCGTTCTACCTTATCATTTGAGGTGGTGTTATGACATTCTTGACAGTTGGAGTTTGCGTTTAATGATTCACATGTTGTCAAGAATGAGATATTTCAAATCCACCAATATCTTTGTTGGAGTTATCTTGTGTCATGTTTCACCTAAAGCCTTCCCTAAGGAATGTTGCTAATTGTCATGCTTATCAATGATCCAAGTTTTCTCCTATCTTCTCGACGAGAGAAGATTTCATCTCCTTGTTATATCAATCCAATCATTTGTTTCCGTTAGTGGCGGGTGGTCACCTCATAATTTTGAGAAGTTTTCCATAAGCCCACTACAAGCTTGTTCTTTTTCGTTGTTGATTTTCCCAACAACTCCGTTCTAACCTTCTCCGAAGGGTGTTTTCCAAGCTCATTTGTGGCAGAAGTTGGCATTTTCTTCTCCATTCTTATTTCAAGGATCTGTCTTCTATTATTTATTTCTTCCGGAGGCATTGTGATGTTGCTCTCTTCGACCAATCATCTTGTTTTGTCAAGATCATGTATTTTTTTCCTTTCTTATCCGTTTAGCCGGTGTGTCGTCTTTTCATTCGACTTCTCTCATCTTATCAAGTTTCGTCTCCCTCCTCAACCGGAGTGCTGTCTAAAATCTTTCTTACCCTTGTGCCATTCTTTAATTAGTTCCAGAGGCAATGTGTTGTTAATTTCATCGAGTATCCTCTCATCTTGTCAAGATCATGTTCAATTCCTTCCATTTACAGGCGGAGTGCTGCCCAAATTATACCATTCTCATTCCTTCTTTATCTTGTTTTAACCGGAGTGTTGATGTCTATCATTCCTCTTCTGACCGGAGTCTCATCCAAGTGCTTTCATTTTGCCAAGTCCATATTGTACCCCTTCCATTTTCCAACTGGAGCGTTATCGTAATTGATCATTATAGTTCCTTGTACATCTCGTTTCAACCGGAGTGCTTGCATGTATTTCTCGTCCATTGTTCTCGTCATTCATAGCTTTGCAAACTCCAAAGTTCACATGGTGTTCCTTGTTTCCGTTTACTACGGAGTGCTCTCAATTCACTTATCTCCGTTGTGCCATTTCTTTCGATTTGTTCAACCTCGCAAGGTTCTTTGGTTTCACTCGTTTGTCAAAGAAGCAATTTAGTTTTACCTCTTCTCCTCATCTTCCATTTTTCCCTCCGGTGCTATCCTAGATCTCGGGACGAGATCCTCTTGTAGTGGTGGAGTGTTGTGACGCCCCGAGTCCAACGCTCCGATTGCCTTCCTTGTTTGGCGAGTCAGCTCTGTTATTTATTTTGTTGTTGCATTTCTTCATTGCATCATCCGCATTTGTTTTCATAAAACTTGCATCCGCCCGTAGTGGCCGCGCCCCCCTTGCTTCCGCTGACCCTTCCGAGACCAACCTCGTTCTTCGTTTTCCCTCTTGCTTAAACCGGAGTCCCTCTTTGCACAGTGCATCGCTCCCTCGCGCGCGTCCGAAATTTGTCCCGAACCTGAACCGGATTTTCGTTACCGTTGGGTCCGGATCATCCCCTAACATCTACAAAACATCACCGTTTTCTTTGTTGGACGCCCATAGCCTATTTTTCTCGACCGTTGATTTCGATCGGAGGGACTAGCCCCTAACCTAATTCCCTGCTATTTATACTCGAGGTCCAACCCTAAAAGTTAGGAGGCTTGTCCCATCCCCATTCGGCCGACGCCACTCCAAAAATCCCCCTCGCGATCCATCCCCAACCTACCAGCCTCCTCCTTCCCGATCCATCCAACCACCACAGCCCATGCAGACCTCCCCGTTCCCCTCGTCGCGAGCCAGGGAGAGGAGCTCCCTGCCGCCTCCCACCTCCTCGTCCCCGTGCCCACAGCCGCGGAGCTGTAGCCGTCACGCCAAGGCCGGCGCCCCTCTGCTCAGCTCGCCTCGGACCAGCAGCAGGTCTGGACGACCTCAAGCAGGCACGGCCACCCGAGAGGCCTAGCCCCGAGGAGACCCCATGTCGCCTTCGTCCTTGCCATCTCCGGCCAGATCCGGAGGTTCGCCGCCCCTCTCCGTCCCCGCAGTCCCGCGTTGCCGCCACCTTGCTCCGTCCTCGCCGGGTCTCTCGCGCGCCCGAGCTCCACCTTGCGTGTCCGCCTCCTCGTCCTCATGGCCGAAGCAACGGAACAGGAGGCCGAGCGCCCAAGCCCAGCAGCCCTGCGCCTCCTCCCTCGACCAGCCGGAGCTTCTTCGTCAGCCTCGTCGCCGTCACGTGCCCCCTCCTCCCGTCCTTCTCCTGCTCGTCTTCCCCTCTGTCTCTCATCCCTCTCGTTTTCTCTCTGACCAGGAGAACTAGCTGCCGCCAACATCGCCGGAGATGGACCCCCGACGCCCAGATCCGCTCGCCTTCACTGCCTCGGCGCCATCCCTGTCGCCGTCGTCTTCATCGGTTCCGGACGAGGACGGCGCCCCTCCAGTTCGTCTCGAGCGCCAGTCTTTGCCCGATCTGGTCCCCGTTGACCGCGAGCATTGGCTGGGTCACAGCTGCGCAGGCCCAGCTCCCTTTGCCCGCGAGCCCAGCTCCGCGCGTCCCTGCAGGCCCAATGTGAGCCACCGCCCAGTCCCTGGCCCAGCAGTGTGCTAACTCAGCCCATGTTGTGTTTTTTTCCACTGGACGAATTTGACTATTTATCCAGGGAATTACTGTTTTACAGAAAACCCCTTGCACTTCATGCATTTAATAACTCCACAACCGTGCATCGGTTTAAAACAAACTAAATATGTAAAATGCTTAGAATTTTGTGTAGTTTAATAATATGCCACTTTCACCCATGTTAAAATTGTTTGAAATGTTGTTTGATTAAATTTGCTCGAATAATATATTAAAATGTTTTTTTCATAACTAAATAACCGTAACACGGATTTTAATAAATTATATATGTAAATGGGGTAGAAAAATGCCTAGTTTAACCTGGTGCACTTCATTTTACTGTTTGACAACATTAAAATTGCATTTATGGAAGAACAGTACCGAATCTAAATTATGGACATGAGGATTTTCCGGAAATTGTTGTTTGTCATTCCGGCCTCATTTAAATTGCCTTAAATGTGTAGTTTACTTATGTATCACCTATTGCCATGGTTAATAACATTTAATATTGTTGGGTCCATAAACGGGAGAGAACTAAATAATTGATGTGGTGTTTCGTCAATATGCAACTCGTTGCATATTGAGCTCCACTTAATTTGAAGTGTTGTTTGTTGCATTTTGCCATGCCATGCCTCATTAAACCGGACATGCATCATATTTGTTTTTGCATCATGCCATGTGTATGTGGTGGTTGTTTACTATGTTGTTTGTTTCTTTCCGGGTTGCTTCTCTCGTTAGCTTCGGTTTCGTTCCGGAGTTGTGAGGATTCGTTCGACTACGCCCGCTTGTCTTCTTCATGGACTCGTTCTTCTTCTTTGCGGGATCTCAGGCAAGATGACCATACCGTCGAAATCACTTCTATCTTTGCTTGCTAGTTTTTCGCTCTATTGCTATGCCGCGTTACCTATTCACTTGCTCTTCAAGCCTCCCAAATCGCCATGAACCTCTAACCTTTGTCACCTTCCTAGCAAACCGTTGTTTGGCGATGTTACCGCTTTTGCTCAGCCCCTCTTATAGCGTTGCTAGTTGCAGGTGAAGATGAAGATTGCTCCATGTTGGATTATGGTTATGTTGGGATATCACAATATTTTCTTATATTATTAATGCATCTATATATTTGGTAAAGGGTGGAAGGCTCGGCCTTATGCCTGGTGTTTTGTTCCACTCTTGCCGCCCTAGTTTCCGTCATACCGGTGTTATGTTCCTTGATTTTGCGTTCCTTACGCGGTTGGGTGATTTATGGGACCCCCTCGACGGTTCGCTTTGAATAAAACTCCTCCAGCAAGGCCCAACCTTGGTTTTACCATTTGCCTACCTAAGCCTTTTTCCCTTGGGTTCTGCAGACTCAAGGGTCATCTTTATTTTAAACCCCTGGGCCAGTGCTCCTCTGAGTGTTGGTCCAACCCGTCAGTCGCCGGTGGCCACCAGGGGCAACTCTGGGTTGGCCTACCGGAAGCTTGGACAATCCGGTGTGCCCTGAGAACGAGATATGTGCAGCTCCTATCGGGATTTGTCGGCACATTCGGGCGGCTTTGCTGGTCTTGTTTTACCATTGTTGAAATGTCTTGTAAACCAGGATTCCGAGACTGATCGGGTCTTCCTGGGAGAAGGTTTATCCTTCGTTGACCGTGAGAGCTTATGATGGGCTAAGTTGGGACTCCCCTGCAGGGTTATATCTTTTGAAAGCCGTGCCCGCGGTTATGTGGCAGATGGGAATTTGTTAATGTCCGGTTGTAGAGAACTTGACACTTGACCTTAATTAAAACGCATCAAACACGTGTGTAGCCGTGATGGTCTCTTCTCGGCGGAGTCCGGGAAGTGAACACGGTTTCTAGGTTATGTTTGACGTAAGTAGGAGTTCAGGATCACTTCTTGATCATTGCTAGTTCACGACCGTTCCGTTGCTTCTCTTCTCGCTCTCATTTGCGTATGTTAGCCACCATATATGCTTAGTGCTTGCTGCAGCTTCACCTCATTACCCCATCCTTTCCTTCAAGCTTAAATAGTCTTGATCTCGCGGGTGTGAGATTGCTGAGTCCTCGTGACTCACAGATACTTCCAAAACAGTTGCAGGTGCCGATGGGACCAGTGCAGATGACGCAACTGAGCTCAAGTGGGAGCTCGATGAAGATCTTGTCCGTTGTGTTGTTTCTTTTCTTATTGATCAGTAGTGGAGCCCAGTTGGGACGATCAGGGATCTAGCAGTTGGGTTGTCTTCTTTTCTTTTGGTTCCGTAGTCGGACCTATGTGTGTATCTCTGAATGATGTATGTTTTTATGTATTATGTGAAGTGGCGATTGTAAGCCAACTCTTTATCCCATTCTTGTTCATTACATGGGATTGTGTGAAGATGACCCTTCTTGCGACAAAACCACAATGCGGTTATGCCTCTAAGTCATGCCTCGACACGTGGGAGATATAGCCGCATCATGGGCGTTACACTTGTATTGCTTCCAATTTGGTTAAATTGCATTAGCTTACTTTACTCATTATACCTTTGATAATGACATGACTTCCTGTTTTTGATACATACTACATATGTCTATTAACCATGTTCGTACATCAAACTAATGCTCTTTTGTATCCCTCATCAATCACTTATGATGAGACAGTCACCCCAGTGGGTCACTGTGAGACGCGCTTCTCGTTTAAAGAGTGCAGTGTCATCCTCCCCACATGATTCTCAAGAAACAGCAAGGCTAAATGAAGATAGTCAATGTAGCTCTCTAGTTGATGACCGCAATTCCCCCTCACCACCATCGCAGGTGCTTGCTCTTACTTGGCAGTGTGATATGTGGTTGCATGTTGCATATGCTGTCTACCTTGTAATGCTTCTAATTAGGGTAAATTGCAGCTGCTTAGTTAACACATTATACCTGTGAATAAAGCAGAAATAAATTGGTAAGGCATTAGATGATGGTGGTCCTTCCGAGCAGCTGAAATGGAGGGTCTCTACAGATTCTACTCCGCCATCCTCCCAACAAGATTCGCAAGACAACGCAAGGCTAGACAGTCAACGTAGCTGTGTAGATGATGAGCACATCTCCCCTACTCCACCATCACAGGTGCTTGCTCTAACTTGGCACTATTATATGTGGTTACATGTTGCGTATGATGTCTAGATTGTATTGCTTCTAACTTTGTTGAATTGCATCTGCTTACTTTACACATAATGCCTGTGAATATGACACGTGTTCTTGTTTCTAGAACATACTATATCTGATCACACCATGTTCTTACATCAGACTACTGTTCTTGCATATCCCGCATCAGTCACTTATGATAAGGCACCTTTAAGTCGCCACTGTGATATTGGTTGTGTCTTGCATATGATTTCTAGCATGTAGTGCTTCTAATTTGTTGAAACGCCAGACAATTTGAACTTGGGAGAGTGATATTGGTTGCACCTTTCATATGGTGTCTAGCTTGCAGTGCTTCTAATTTGTTGAAATGCCTTCTGCTTAGTTACCACATCATAGGTGTGAATATGTCACGCCGTCCTGTTTTTTGTACATATTCTATCCTCGTATCATGTGTTTGCCTTTCATCCGAGTAGTGTTCGTCAGTATCTTGCATGAATGAGTTCTGAAGAGCGAATTTTATTCCTTTTTCTTATCGGTTTGACTTCACAATGCAAAATCAATACAACTGAAGGAAATTAGTCCGGTAGTGGATGATGGTGGTCCTTCGGAGCAACTCAAATAGAGGGTCTCTATAGATTCTACTCTGCCATCCTACCAAGATTCGCAAGACAACACAAGGCTGGACAGTCAACATAGCTATGTAGATGATGAGCACATCTCCCCTACTCCACCATCACAGGTGCTTGCTCGAACTTGGCACTATTATATGTGGTTGCATGTTGCGTATGATGTCTAGCTTGTATTGCTTCTAACTTTGTTGAATTGCATCTGCTTAATTTACACATAATGCATGTGAATATGACACATGTTCCTATTTCTAGAACATACGTGTAGATGATGAGCACATCTCCCTACTCCACCATCACAGGTGCTAGCTCTAACTTGGAACTATTATATGTGGTTGCGTGTTCCATATGATGTCTAGTTTGTATTGCTTCTGATTTTGTTGAATTGCATCTGCGTAGCTTACAACTTATACCTGCAACGATCACTTACCCATAAGACACATTTAACTTGGGAGTGTGATGTAGGTTGCATCTTGCATTGTCTTCTAGCTTGTACTGCTTCTAATTTCTTGAAATGGCACTTACGACGAGACACTTTTTACCTGATAGAGTGATATTGGTTGCATGTTCATATGGTGCCTAGCTTTCATTTCTTCTAATTTTGTTGAAATGCCTCCTGCTTACTGTTTTTCATACATATTCCATCCTCCTATTATACGTCTGAATATGCAATGCTGTCTTTTTTCTGTATATATTCCATCCTCCTATCCTTCGCTTGCCTTACATCAAAGTAGTGTTCGTCTGTATCATGCATCAACCAGTTATGCAGAGCTAATTTTATTCATCTTCTTTTGGTTTTGACTTCATAAAGAAATATCAGAAAATAGGAAGGAAAAGAGTAAGTTAGGGGATGTTGGTGGTCCTCCGGACCGACGCAAACAGAGACTCTCTAGATTTGCCACTGCTACTGCTAATGAAGTTGAAGTCCCAAGTCTACATGATGAGTTCATCTCCCCTACTCCACCATCGCACGTGCTTGCTCTAAGTTGACAGTGTGATAATTGGTTTCATGTTGCATATGTTGTCTAGCCTGTATTTCTTCTATTTTGATTAAATTGCACCTGCTGAGTTTATACATTATACATGTGCATATGACGTGCCTTTCTATGTCTAGAATACCCTGCATCTATCAATCATACCATGTTCTTACATCAAAGTACTGCTGTTGTGTATCCCGCATCAGTCACTCATGATTGGACGCTTTTAACATGGCAGTTTGATAATGGTTGCATCTTGCATTGATTTCTACGTTGTACTGCTTCTAATTTTTCGAAATGCCAGTTATGACAAGACACTTTTAACTAGGCAGAGTGATATTGGTTGCATCTTTCATATGGTGTCTAGCTTGCATTACTTCTATTTCTTGAAAATCCTTCTGCTTAGTTTACACATCGTAGCTGTGAATATGTCACGTCGTCCTGTTTTTCTTACATATTCCATCCTCATACTGTTGTCTTACATCAAAGTATTGCTTGTCTGTATCATGCATCAATGAGTTCTGAAGAGCGATTTTATTCTTTTGTGTTGTGCTTATGCCTTGACATGGCAAAGTCAAAAAAGAGCAAGGAAAAGAATATAGTAGGGAATGGTGTTACTCGTCGGGTGAAACGGAAAAGGATCTTCCCTTGAGATTCTGCTGGTACTTATAGTGCAGTAGAAGGTCCAAGTCCACTGGCTAAATCTACAAACACAGTATCACCTGCTCCACCAGCTGCAGCATCTGCTTCAACTGTACCAGCATCTCAATGAGCTACTTGTTATTTTTCTCCGGAACTGGTCAGTTCCCAAGTTGCATTCACACCTACCACTACTTCCGAAGCACTGCTGACACAACAGGACTTGGCAAGATCAGATGAACCTCATGAGCATCAACACCAAGACGGTACCTGACCGAGTCAATTTGCAGTTGCATGCTCCTTTATATGTCCTCTCACAGTTTGATGTGCACTAACACTTTCTATATTCGTTGTTGAACTAGCACCACGGCGCAAGCGGAAACAGACATCAGGGATAATGCTTGACAGATTAACAAAATCTAATGGAGGAAGAATGGAGATCCACTTTGAGGCAGGTTTAAAAAGGCCACGTGATGCTATAGAGTCAGCCAAGTTAGTATCAGAGGCAGCCATTGCCGTTAGGTGTCATGCACGTATCCTCACAACGTGGATCTAGTACAGGAATGAGAAACACAAAACCCAGTTTAACAACTTCCTTGACCATTTATCCGTAAGTAATGTTATTCATCGCAATTTGTAATATTGTCTTGCTCTGTGCCATACTTTCTAGCTTCCTCCTAATAAGACTCACATTCTTTTTTCAACAGATGAGATTCAAGTTGGATCCAAAAGATGATGCAACTAAACAAGCATGCACTCATGTTTTTCAGTCTGCTCTGCAACAGTATCGGTACTGCCTTAGAAAATCTCACTTGGAAGTCAAGGCTAACATTGAAATCGCCCAAACATCTCAAGTGGGATATATTACAGATGAAGACTGGACAACCCTTGTTAAACACTGGTCTGATCCAAAGTATCAGGTAGGGTATATGTATTTGATAAGACCACATATTGAACTTGTATTTATGTATGTGCCTTACAAGTGTATCTTCTTCTAGGCTAACTGTTTGAAGAACAAGACCAACTGTTCTAAAGTGAAATTCCAATAGACAACAGGATCTCGTAGCTATATTGCACATTGCGAGGCTCTTGTAAATAGCTGCTACTTCCTTCTTTTTTCTGTGCCATATTCTCGTATCTATATTGACTTGTTCCAAATACAGAGGAAAACATGTGCGGACCAAAAAGAACCTGAACTGAATGCAGTGC
The DNA here is from genome assembly GCF_018294505.1 of Triticum aestivum. NCBI lineage: Eukaryota > Viridiplantae > Streptophyta > Magnoliopsida > Poales > Poaceae > Triticum > Triticum aestivum. The sequence goes on along the minus strand of NC_057814.1, from coordinate 484,500,781 downwards.
AAATTGTCGGTGTACAAAAGGAGGGGCGCGCTTTTGTACCCCTTTACCTGTGCATGGGCAGTCAGAGCCACGCCCACGACCACACCAAGCAGAACAAAGGGAGGTGAGCCAAGGTAAGACCGAAGCCCAAGACAATCAAAGCAACGCCAAGTGTAAGACCACAAAGAGCAGAGGGGCGAAGCAGGTTCCCCCAGCAAGACCCTTGCGGGGGCGGCCTCAGCGGCCCCGACAAGACCCTTGCCGGGGCAGCTTGCCCCACACCAATAGAGCGAGCCGCCCTTGAGCCCACGGCCCCCAACGCCATAATCCACGTGGGGCCAGAGCTCGGGAAGGCACCTCTGTGGTGGCATGCAGATCTTTGTGAAGACATATTCAAGACAAGATGAGGATTAGAAGACGATGACCCTCGGCAAGATCCTTGCCGAGGAAGGCCACCAGACCCCCGGCAAGGCCCTTGCCGGGGACGACAGCGCGCCATGGCAAGACACTTGCCGGGCCACATGGCGAGACCCTTGCCGGGCCACCCGGCAAGACCCTCACCAAGGACGCTAGCAGGACAACCGCCAGGCCCGCCGAGGACCAAGCTTCCACCGCCGTTCACATGCGGCTGCCAGCCCAACCAGCTGGGCGGGCACCTGCGTAGCAACATGCAGCTCCCAGGCCAACTCATCGAGCGCCTGCGTGGCGGCATGCAGATCTTCGTGAAGGCTCCACCACCGCGCCACCTCAACTGCCTGCCTGCCTACATGGCACCGCATGCATCGCTGGCCAAGGCGCGTGTCAAGGCGAGGAGGAGCGGCGATGGACGGGATGGGCCTCGCCCCCGTCCCCAATAAAGCAAGGGGACACCTAAGCTACGCATTAAATGCGTCTTGTCCTATAATACGAGCGATAAGCTCAGAGCACTGTACGCCTTTCCACCTCCTGTGTGTCACTGTGGCAGCCCCATTCAACTATAAAAGGAGGCCCATGGCATACTGGAGAAGGATTCGGCTCTTTCGAACCACGCACTGACCACAGCTACTTCGAGAGCTCAAGAACTCTCAGAAATACACCCACCAAAGCAGGACTAGGGTTTTACGCATCCTCGCGGCCCGAACCTGGGTAAACGATCCCTGTGCTGTCTACAAGCCCTGCTCTCCTTGCAACCCTGCGCCCCGGCAACCGTAGTAGGGATTCTTGTGATCCCATAGGTGTCGTTACACACCGACATCTTTGGCGCGCCAGGTAGGGGCGCAATTGTGAGAATCTGGTCTGGTAGTTAGCCTAGCAGTTCTTCGTCGCCATGGCCCCTAAGAAGAAGATGACCACGGCGGTCGGCTCGTTGGGAGCCGAACGGCCCGTGCCCGTGCGGACGAGCAGCGGACGGGTCGCAGACAGGACCCGGGCTGCGGCCCGCGAGCACCAGCATCGCCCAGGCAGTCGGAGCCTGGCGAGCGGCGTCGTTCGCGCGCCAGACGACCGGCTACACATCGCTGGATCCAAAGACGGAGCTGGGCCCCCCGCAGGCAACACGGGGCCCTCCAGAGGCGTCGTTGTGCCGACTCCGGGGCGCGGCGACCTCCAGGACGCCTACACCGGTGACCACCGCGCGTTCTTCCCATGGTGTGCGCGCCGAGCAGCGTCACCATGTTGGTGACCCTGGGCACCGCCGTGGGAAGAGCCCTGTGCGTCATCGGCAAGATGAAGGGGTTCAGCACGCTCGCCGAAGCGCTGGTGAAAATGGCACGCAGCCGCTGGGTCATGACGGAGCTCCTTCTAACATAGTTAGAAGTCGAAGCGCGCCGCGATCCACGCAGCTCTCGCCGCCGCCCACACCAGCGGAAGCTTTGGCGCGCGCGCAGCTGCTCCTCGATTTCCCTCCTGCTGCTGAGAAGCTCGACAAGTGGAGGACCACCATCCGGAGCCTCGTCGCCATCGCCAACAAAGACGATCCGCGACCAGCGGGGCCCTTGGGTCGGTGCCCCACCGAGCCACCACATGCTGGCGCTGGGAGGACCGAGGAAGCTGCGGCCACGGTGCACTCTCCTCCTCCTCGCCAGCCGTCGCGGGCGTCGGCCCGTCGTGACGACGCTTGTGATAACATCTCCATAGCGTCGTCCGACCCACGGACCCTCCGCGACCAGCGCCAGGTCCTTCGGGAGCGAGCTCACGAAGACGCTCGAACCACCGTCGAGCGTCGGCGCGAAACGCGCCGCCAGTCGGACAAGCGGGCAGGACCCGCTATGGACCACCTGGCACCGAGGGGCTCCGGCGGACTACCTTACGAGGTGGACTTCCCAGCCTTTACCCGTGAGCTGCGGCAGTTCCAGTGGCCGTCCCACCACACGTTCAAGCCCGACGTCGGCAGGAAGTACACAGGCAAAACCCATCCGTCCGAGTTCCTCAACATCTACACCATCACGATGCAGGCTGCTGGGGCTCGCGATGACAAGGTGCTTGCCAACTATTTTCTGCTGGCGCTCAAGCCCAAGGTGATGTCTTGGTTGATGCACTTGCCGGTGGATTCCATTTCTTCTTGGTCGGATCTGTGCCATGAGCTCGTTGGCGCCTTCACAGGAGGCCACCAAGCTCATGGCCAGGCCAGTGATCTGCACATCATTCCCCAGAAGGAAGGGGAGACCCTGCGCAAGTACATCCAGAGATTCAGCCGTGTGCCGTACAACATCCCCGACGTTCATCCCGCCGCTGTGATTAGCGCATTCCACCAGAACATGCGCAATCGCAAGATGCGCGAAGCGCTGGCGATGACCAAGGTTAAGGACGTGGCCGAGCTCTACGTTCTGGCCGATAGGTGCGCCCGAGCTGAAGAGGGAAGGAAGTACCCCGGCAAAGACGCCGGCGCAGAAACCGACTCTACCGATGAAGACGCCGCTACCCCGACGAGGAAGGGCCGACGTCGCAACAGGAAACGCAAAGGCAAGACCGTGCTTGCCCTTGAGGGATCTGACGACACCGGTGCCCGCAAGAAGGTCAAAGCAGACGCCCCCGGCAAGGAGATTGCCGGGTGCGCCGCCTGCCGAGCCTTGGCGGCTACCGACAAGCCAGGAAGCTCCGGCAAGCAATACTGCAAGATCCACCACACCAAGGGCCACGACCTCCAGAACTGCCGGCAAGTCGAGCTGCTTGCTGAGAAGCCAAAGGCTGAGTACGAGAGGCGGGACAAGGATAAGGACCAGGACGGTGCGGAGGGGTCCGGCAAGAAGCGTGGCGGCCAAGGAGGCCGCCCCGGCAAGGACAACCAGCAAGAGAGACCCTCCCGGGGCCGCGACAAGAAACAAGAAGACGATGATCACGATGAGGACGACGAGTCTGGTGAGCAAGGGTTCCAAAAAGCTACGGAGGCCATGTGCATCGATGGCGATGCCTCGCTGCATACCTCTCATCGCTAGCTCAAGCAGTGGGCGCGTGAGATTACAGCAGCGGAGCCATCGTTCGACGCTCAGAAGCCGCTGAAGTGGTCCAGCACGCCCCTAACCGCACTACCGCGGTCGGGTGTTTGCCATTGTTGGTCTCACCAACGATACGCAACCTCAGAGTGAACAAGATGTTGGTTGATGGCGGGGCCGGCCTGAACCTGATCTCTCCTATCGTGATCAAAAAGTTGCAAATCCCTGATGGAGACCTCGAGGAAACGGGCACGTTTCAAGGGGTCAATCCGGGGAGGAGCCAGCCGAAGGGAAAGGTCACACTGCCCGTGATGTTTGGAGGAGAGTTCAACTACAGGACGGAGAGGATCGTCTTCGACGTAGCCGAGATCCCTTTGCCCTACAATGGGATCCTCGGCCGCCCGGCAGTAGCCAAGTTCATGGCGGGTCACACTACGCCTACAACACACTAAAGATGCCCGGGCCGTTGACCATCATCTCCGTCCCCTCCGACAAGAACGACGCGCTGATCTGCGTCGACCAGCTCTACCGGGAAGCAGTTGCAGCGGATGCCGCCAAGGCACCTGCTCCTGCCGCTGAAGCCCCGAGAGGGAAGAAGAAGCCCGACAAGACCTCTCACACCCACTCCAGCAAGGGCACCTCCTCGGAGTGTTGTGCTACCGTCGAGGACGTGTCAGAGAGCTCTACCGACAAGAGCAAGAGACCCAGGGCCGAGCCGCCGCAGACCAAGAAGGTGCCCGTCAAGGAGGGTGGCACGGGAGGGGCCTTCACCATAGGCTCCACCCTCGACAGCAAATAGGAAGGCGCCCTCATGACCTTCCTGCGAGCGAATGTCGACGTGTTTGCATGGCAAGCACCCGACATCCCCGGTGTTCCCAGGGAGGTGATTGAGCACCACCTAGCTGTCTGCCCCCACACGCACCACATCAAGCAGAAGGTCAGAAAGCAGGCTCTGGAGAGGCAGGAGTTCATCACAGAGGAGATCAGGAAGTTGGAAGCGGCGGGTTTGGTGAGTGGAGTGCTCCACCCGACGTGGTTGGCCAATCCGGTAGTGGTGTGCAAGGCGAATGGGAAGTGGAGACTGTGTATTGATTACACAGATATCAATGAGGCTTGCCCTAAGGACCCCTTCCCGTTGCCACGCATCGACCAGATTGTTGACTCCACGGCCGGGTGCGATCTGCTATCATTCCTCGACGCCTACTCAGGCTACCACCAGATCTTCATGACGAAAGAGGATGAAGAGAAGACAACATTCATCACCCCATGTGGTACGTATTGCTTTTTACAGATGCCTTTTGGGTTGAAGAGTGCTGGCTCAACGTTCGCAAGAGCAGTCCAAATTGGTTTTGAACCTCAGCTCCATAGAAATATGGAGGCCTACATGGATGACATAGTGGTCAAAACCAAGGACGGGCCAACTCTTGTGCAAGATCTGGAAGAGACATTTGCTAACCTACGCAAGATCAACCTCAAGCTGAACCATGAGAAGTGTGTCTTCGGCATTCTGTCCGGCAAGCTTCTCGGGTTCTTTCTGTCACAGCGCGGGATCGAGGCAAACCCAGACAAGATCAAGGCTATTGAGCAGATCGAGGCGCCCAAGCGGATCAAGGATGTGCGTCAGCTCACCGGCTGCGTTGCAGCCATGAGCCGATTCATCTCCAAGGCCGCCGAGCTCGCCCTTCCCTTCTTCAAAATCTTGAAGAAGGCAGGCCCAATAGAGTGGACCCCAGAAGCCGAGGCAGCACTACAGGATCTAAAGAAATACCTTTCCTCCACGCCAATACTGGTTGCGCCTAAACCACAAGAGTCGTTGCTGCTGTATCTGGCGGCGACGAATCAAGTGGTTAGCGCCGCACTGGTGGCACAGAGGGAGGTTGACGAGGAGGCAGCAATGGCGGCAGAACCAGCGGATGGCAAGCCAAAGATTCCCCCGGCAGGGCCTGGTGCCGACGAGGCGCGGCCCCCGGCAGAGTCTGATGCCACCAAGGCAGTGCCCGCATGGTCGAGTGAGGTGGTGCCGAAGAAGAAGATGATGCAGCACCCGGTTTACTTTGTCAGCTCCCTCTTGCAGGGGGCTAGGTCGAGGTATTCCGGCGTGCAAAAATTTCTCTTCGGCCTCCTTATGGCCTCGAGGAAGCTGCGTCACTACTTCCAAGCCCACGAGATCACTGTAGTCACCCGCCTCCCATTGCAACGGATACTGCACAACCTAGACGCAACCGGAAGGATTGTGGAATGGGCCTTGGAGCTGTCAAGCTTCGGTTTAAAGTTTGAAAGTACCTCGACAATTCAGAGCAGAGTCTTGGCGGAGTTCATCGTAGAATGGACCTCGACGCCCAACAAAGAAATCCAGGAGACCACTCTCCCCGGCAAGGAAGCAGACCGCGACTGGATCATGTACTTTGATGGGGCTTTCTCGCTGCAAGGCGCCGGTGCCGGTGTGCTGCTCGTCGCACCCACCGGAGAACATCTCAAGTACGTGATCCAGATGCACTTCCCCAGGGAGATGTCCACCAACAACACTGCTGAGTACGAGGGATTGCTTGCCGGTCTCAGGATCGCGGTAGACCTCGGGGTTAAGAAGCTCATCGTCAGGGGTGACTCGTAGCTCGTCGTCAGGCAGGTCAACAAGGATTATCAAATCCCATTGATGGAAGCTTACGTAGATGAGGTGAGGAAGCTGGAGGAATGCTTTGACGGTATCCAGGCGGAGCACATCCCCCGAGCGGAGAACGACATCGCTAATTACCTGTCAAAGCATGGCGGATTCAAGCTACCTGTGGAACCAGGAACCTTTTTGCTCCGGTTAACTCAATCATCCGTCGAACCATCAGCGGGGCAGAACAAGCGGAGGAAACCAGGTCCTGCCAAGTACTTTCCTACCGAGCCCCCTCGGGCTGCCGGCAAGGGTGCTACCGCGAACGCTGAGCCTGCCCAAGAGCAACTGGCTCCGGTAGGGCGTCAAGCCCTGGCCGTAGAGACAGCCGCTCCCGTGGCGGAAGAGATGCCTTTGGTCCTTCTCGTCGAGCCCCAGGCTTCGGCATGGGCGCAGCATACCGTCCAATTCCTCCAAAGAGGGGAGCTTCCTAAGGATCCGGAAGAAGCGGAGAAAGTAGCCCGTCGGTCCGCCATGTACTAGTTTGTCAATGACGTCCTGTACCGGAGAAGGCCGAACGGTGTGAAACTCAAGTACATCCCCCGGGAGGAAGGACTGGCGCTGTTGGTGGACATACATGAAGGCATATGTGGCTCCCACATAGGGTCAAGGGCCCTTGCCGGGAAGGCATTCCGACAAGGTTTCTTCTGGCCCAGCGCCCTCCAAGATGCGACGGCACTAGTAACCAAGTGTGAAGCATGCCAGTTCCATTCAAAGAAGCTTCATCAACCAGCTCAAGCCCTTCAAACAATCCCTCTCTCCTGGCCATTCTCGGTCTGGGGGCTCAATATACTGGGCCCTTTCCCCCACGCTGTCGGGGGCTTTTAGTACTTGTACGTTGCAATCGACAAGTTCACAAAGTGGTCGGAGGTGGAAGCAGTGAGGAAGGTGACTGCTCAGTCAGCCGTCAAGTTCTTCAAAGGACTGGTCTGCCATTTTGGTGTGCCAAATAGAGTCAGCACCGACAACGACACGTAGTTCACAAGCCACACCTTCATGCAGTACATCCAAGACCTCGGCAGCAAGGTCTGTTTTGCTTCCGTGGCACATCCACGGAGCAACGGCCAAGTGGAGAGGGCGAATGCTGAAGTGTTGCAAGGCCTGAGAACGAAGACCTTTGACAAGCTGCACAAGAGTGGAAGGCGCTGGATTGATGAGTAGCCGGTGATTCTTTGGTCGATCAGGACGACGCCAAATCGAGCCACCGGCCACACACCTTTTGCCCTGGTATACGGGGCAGAAGCAGTTCTCCCCACCGAACTCGTATACGGGTCACCTCGAGTGCTCGCTTATGATGAGCTTGAGCAAGAGCCGTTACGCCAAGATGACGCGACACTCCTTGAGGAAGATCGTCTTCGGGCGGCTGTGAGAGCGGCACGCTACCAGCAAGCCTTGCGCCGCTACCATAGCCGCAAGGTTCATGCCCGAAGCTTTGAGGAAGGCGACCTTGTTCTTCGGCGCGTTCAGTCGGCTAAGAATTCCAACAAGTTGACGCCAAAGTGGGAAGGCCCTTATCGGGTAATACGAGTCACCAGGCCTGGCGCATTCCGCCTGGAGACCGAGGATGCCGTTCCAGTGAGCAACTCCTGGAACATTCAGCATCTTCGCAAGTTTTACCCATAAGGTGCGGCTTGCCGGGCCTCCCGGCAAGCCATGTTTTGTACAAGCTTTGCCGGTAAGGCATGTGACCCTTTGTACAAAGCCAGGCGCAGACCCTGAGCATAAATAAATGAAGCACTGGCGCCTTAAGTCATAGCATCCATGCTAGGTCGAGTCTCTTCCTCGGTTAGGGTTGATAGTGCTCAGCAGCGACTAACCCCTAGCTTAGAGGTCGAGTGCGCATCTATCTGTTCCTCTTCTGTCCTCTTTTGGTTCGCAGGGCACATGAGCACTTCTGCCGAGCTACTTGGAAGAAAGGAAACGGACCGGCGTCCCGACCCCAGCAAACCAGAGTTGCCGTGGGCTACAAGCACGAGGATCCAACCGCGGCAAGATGAGACTGCCGGGGGCTGCAGATCCAGATAAGTCTTTTTATCCCCTGTCATGCATCTCGAAACAGGACTGGGGCATGTGAAGCCTCGTTTCTATCTCTAGGCTGCCGTGCTCCCCTTTTTCCCATACCTAAGGATTATTTCCTAGGTCCGGATTTGGTTGTAGCCGCGGGGGCAAGGAGGTGGGACGGGGAGCCTGCAGCCCACTTCATCCCTGCCTCCGCCGAGAGCGCGAGAACGGTCGAATGGAGTGGGGGGACGGCATGGCCTGTTGCCGGGCGAAAAACGTTTATCCTAAACGATAATGAGGATTCGCTCCTTGTCGCGGGATTTACCCACGAACTAAAAGCCCGGCAAGAATCCCTTTTTCATTAAAAACATCCCATACAGGTACAGTTCATACGAAATGAAAAACATGGACAAAGGGGATTACAAGCTTTAAATTTAACAAGGCCCGCAGGCTTACAGATTAAAAAAAGAGATAAGGTGCCCGTGATCCCTTTCTTGTCCCTATCCTCAGGAGGCAGGTCAAGAAGGCGAGAGGGCAAAAGGGGCGCCTAGGCGAGCTATGAGCAGCAGAAAGCACCAAGAGAACACCTCGGTGGCCGCCCACGGGCGGGCCGGTGATGACGGTGTCGAGAAGGAGCTGGAAGACGAGGTGGCAGGACCGACAATCCGCGATGAAGGCGTCGGTGCCCGCGTACTTCGAGTTGACGGCCTTGCCGCCCGCCCTCTTCCTCTTCCGCAACCTCCCGACGCCAGCCGCCCAAGGAGACGGCCCCGAGAAGTTCAAGGAGCTGGCCCTGCCCCGGCAAAACCCTGCCGGAGGAGCGGCCAGGTGCAGATGTTACTGCTGCCGCACCCGCCCAGGCGCGGGGCGTCCGACGCCTAGTCGGACTCGTCCCCGCTGTCCTCCTCATCACTTTCGCTCGAGGAAGAGCTTCCATCGTCGGAATATCCATCAGAGGAGCTCCCCACGCAGCATTTCAGGCGAGTTCCAAACTCTCCGAAGACCTTGACGGAGAGCAGGCCGTCCTCCATTAATTTGAGGTAGAGGACGAGCCCCGCCGTCAGGCCGTGGATGCGGGCGAACGTCTTCCATCCACGGCGGAGGTACATAACCCGAGGAGCCGGGAAGTCGACGTCAACCCGCGTGCCCCCGTTCCCACAGCCCCTCATGTGCAACTTGAGGGTCTGGGGCGGGTCACGCTCCATCACCCGAGCAAACGGGGCAGGGAGACGAAGACGACGACGCGGACACCGGCGCCGCCTGATGAAGAACTCGCAAGGCTGGTCTTCAACGTGGCCCTCCATCGGGAATGGCATCGTTGGCAGGGGCAAAGTCGGCGTGCCACCCCGTCCTCCTCTTCCCCGAGCACTACGGCCTCTGCCCCGGCCTCGCCCACGGCCTCGCCCCCTCCCCCTTCCCCTCGTGGCCAGTTCCACCACCGCGGGCTCAGGAGGAGGAGGGACGCGCTGTCGAGCGGGGACCCTCGCCGCCATCGTCGAGGGACCAGGATTCCCCTTCTCCATGGCGGGTGAGAGGAAGAAGCAGAAGCAGGAAGAGATAGAAGATGGAAAAATGCGGGATGCCATCCTCCCTTCTCCCTCTTTATAAAGGAACGGGGTTGAGGCTCGCCGCCCCGCTCGGCCAATCCAGACACTGGAGGTGCAGGGAATCAGGACCGACCCGCTGCCCCAATCAACGACGGCCCAGTTTCCTGCCTCCACCGTTTGCCACCCCGAGCGCATGAAAGATGCATGGCAGACGTGCAAAACTGAGAGGACGGGTGAGGCGACCTCTCCCCACCCCATGATCGTGGGGAGTGGACGCCTTGAAGACCGCACCCCGGCCCCGCTCAGTATATGAGCCGCGCCTCCACACCTCCCTCTCTTTACGGGGAGGGCGCGAGCCGCCTCTTTACTGTGATATGACGTATGCGTGTGGAAACCGCCCCATGCATGCCGCCCACGTCACGCACGCCCCTCCACGCCGCGCCCCGCGCGCGGGTCGTGGGAAGCGGAGCACGCGAAGAGTCTTACCACGGTAAAAACCGCCCCGCCTGCCCGCGCACCATTTTGGGCCTGGCCCAACAACGTGTCGCGCTTATGTGTGGCCCAGGCCCGGGGGCTCCTGTCGGTGTACAAAAGGAGGGGCAAGCTTTTGTACCCCTTTACCTGTGCACGGGCAGTCAGAGCCGCGCCCACGACCACACGAAGCAGAACAGGGGAGGTGAGCCAAGGTAAGACCGAAGCCCAAGACAATCAAAGCAACGCCAAGGCCAAGACCACAAAGAGCAGAGGGGCGAAGCAGGTTCCCCGGCAAGACCCTTGCCGGGCGGCCTCGGCGGCCCCGACAAGACCCTTGCCGGGGCAGCTCGCCCCACACCAACAGAGCGAGCTGCCCTTGAGCCCACGGCCCCCAACGCCATCATCCACGTGGGGGCAGAGCTCGGGAAGGCACCTCTGTGGTGGCATGCAGATCTTTGTGAAGATATATTCAAGATCAGATGAGGATTAGAAGACGATGACCCTCGGCAAAATCCTTGCTGAGGAAGGCCACCAGACCCCCGGCAAGGCCCTTGCCAGGGACGACAGCACGCCACGGCAAGACCCTTGCCGGGCCACATGGCGAGACCCTTGCCAGGCCACCCGACAAGACCCTCACCAAGGACGCCAGCATGGCCACCGCCAGGCCCGCCGACGACCAAGCTTCCACCGCCGTTCACATGCGGCTGCCAGCCCAACCTGCTGGGCGGGCACCTGCGTGGCAACATGCATCTCCCAGACCAACTCATCGAGCGCCTGTGTGGCGGCATGCAGATCTTCGTGAAGGCTCCACCACCGCGCCACCTCAGCTGCCTGCCTGCCTACATGGCACCGCATGCATCGGTGGCCAAGGCGCGTGTCAAGGCGAGGAGGAGTGGCGACGGACGGGACGGGCCTCGCCCCCGTCCCCAATAAAGCAAGGGGACACCTAAGCTACGCATTAAATGCATCTTGTCCTGTAATATGAGCGATAAGGTCAGAGCACTGTACGCCTTTCCACCTCCTGTGTGTCACTGTGGCAGCCCCTTTCAACTATAAAAGGAGGCCCATGGCATACTGGAGAAGGATTCGGCTCTTTCGAACCACGCACTGACCGTAGCTAGTTCGAGAGCTCAAGAACTCTCAGAAATACACCCACCAAAGCAGGACTAGGGTTTTACGCATCCTCGCGGCCCGAACCTGGGTAAATGATCCCTGTGCTGTCTACTAGCCCTGCTCTCCTTGCAACCCTGCGCCCTGACAACCGTAGTAGGGATTCTTGTGATCCCATAGGTGTCGTTCCACACCGACACAAATCTTCAAGGATTGCCACACCAGCAAGATGAAGGGCATGAGCACACCAGTTCAGGCCGCTGTTGTAAGTCCTTACTCCTCCTGCCTTTGAACTGATTGGTACTGTGATGTGTTCATTTAACTGCTTGGTTTGCAGCCAATGTCAGTTACTTTGTTCACTTTTATACACAGTTGTCTTAACGTATCATTTCACCTTACATGGTTTAAAAGAGATGAAGGATATTCTTCTGGTCTTAACGTATCATTTCACCTTAACGTATCATTTCACCTTACATTTAACGCATGTTGACGTGCGCACACAATGATACAATAGCCTGTTTGTTTTATATTTGTTTGCCCATGATATGAATGATGTCATACTATGTTCATCCTACTTTAAACCATGTCTCTTTATCCTTAGATGTCAACGAATGTGAGGAAATAGACAATACAGTAGGCATGCTACATGGTCATATGTTCCGAAAGTGGTTTTATTATGTAGTTGGCACTACAATACATGCTAATGTATTACAGTAGTTCACCAAAATAAGTTAACCTACTTTGTTTGTTTTTGTCTCATTAGTAACTTATCTGGTACACTAATCTACAAGTTCAAACTTTCAGCAAGCTATGGAACCAATGATTGAACAACCTCAACCACCTGAAGGTGACGAGGCTACCACAGGCACAATGTCACCTCTTGCTGCAGTGCGTCAGTATCTCTCCACTAACAGTGCAAAAAGCACCTTCCTGCATAATTCTGGGTTGGTTGTCAAGGTAACCTCGTCCAAATTGCCTACTAAACAAAATCTTCCGGCTAGACAGAGTGATATATCTGTGCTCTAGACACAAGTCCAATCCCTAATGGACGTTGTGTCGGAAACAAAAATAGTGGTTGGCAAATGCCATGAAGATGTGAATGGTTTTGAAACCATACTATAAGACATTTGCTTCGTTGTTCAAGAGCAATGGCGGAAAAAGGGGAAGATCGTGCTGCTCCATCAGATTCTACAGCCTGAAACATAAGCACTCAGGTCAAATGATCTGTGCTTCCATACATCTGATGGTGCTTTTATCTGCAAGGACTGTAAACTTTATGCCAACAGGCCTTTTGTTGTATGGTTGGAATTTATTTTGTTGTGATACAACATTTATGATGCTGCCAAAGGCTACAGTAATTACGACGCTATTTTTGTATAGTGTAGGTTTATCTTAGTAATGTATTTGGCCGAAAGCTTCGTAAGAGCCCAACATGCCCACATTCGTCGGGTCCATTCCAATTGGGCTAAAAACGATTCTGGGCCAAAATTTGCATGTAGCCCACTAAAAATATCTGGGCCTAAATCAGTATAAGCTTTCATATATTTCTGGTAGGCTTGTGCCCATAGTGGGCCTTTAACAGGCCTAAATATAATTTGGGCCCTCAATAATAATAGGCCGTTTACATGTGTAAATATCTCGAGCACATAAAAAACATGGGCCTTTAATAGGCCGAAAGTAAGATTGGGCCCTGATTGTGCCATATAACCCACTCATCTTAGCAGGACGAAATGGTGGCCCATTTACAATGCAGACCATCCACAGGCCAAAATTCAGACGGGCCGTAAATGCGCCGACCTACTACATGGGCCTTTAACAGGCCGGAAGTTTGGTCGGTCTTGATTAGTGTCATTTTTATATGGGCCGTTAGTAGGCCCGATGTGGCGTTGGGCCACATATGGCCCATGGATTTCGTCCGACGTTAACAGGCCGAAAGTCACAACAGGCTGAAGGTGGCCCAAATCTGTAGTGGGCCTCTAACTGGCCGAATGTCAGACATGGCTGAATATGACCCATATCCTTCACGATCATTTATGGGTTGAAAGTTTCAATGTCCTATAAATGGGCGCAAATGAAGCAGGACCTTTAACAGGCCGGAAACACACCGGGCCGTAATTCGGCCCAAATTCTTAGTGGACTGTTAACGGGCCAGAAGTGACCATGGGCACCGATGATGACAACTTTAGGACGGGCCGTTGACGGGCCGATTTGACACTAGCTGTACGGGCCTTAACTGAGAATGTTGGGCCTTTAGCTGGGCTGACCCATTATGGTCTGCAAAATCTTGTGGGCCTTTAGCTGGGCTGGCCCATTATGGCCAGCTAAATCTTGTGGGCCTTTAGTTGGGCCAGCCCATTATGGTCTGCAAAATCTTGTGGGCCTTTAGCTGGGCCGACTCATTATGGCCCGCTAAATCTTGTGGCCCTTTAGTTGGGCTGGTCCATTTAATCTTTATGGGCCACATTTGGGCCGGTCCACATGTCAACGTACCATAGGCGCATCTCTCCCATTGGATGAGTGACACCTGTGCGAACGCGGAGCTGACACGTGGTTCCGTCAGCCAATGAGAATTTTACACGTGGAAAATCGGCATTGGTCGTGGCTGTTAGAGGGTTATCAGATCCAAAAACGGGTCCGATAGCTTAATGGCGTCCCGTTACGGTGGATGCCACGTGTTGGTCACCCTTGACGAAAGCACTTCTATGACGCGCGATTTATCATCATGGAAGTGGACACTTCCGTGATGATAATTTTGGTAATGCCATGGAACACTTCTATGACAGCACAGGTATGACTATCTTGATTCTGTCAAAAAAATTGTCATGGATGTACATGCATGACAGAAAACGTGACCTACTGTGACAAACACGTATCATCACGGAAGTGTATTTTTTTTGTAGTGCAACGAACAAGAATTCAAAGCCCCCGACAGCATGGGGGAACGGGCCCAAGATGTCAAACCCCCAGACCGAAAACGACCATGACAAAGGGATTTGTCTAAAGAGCTTGGGTAGGCAGGTGGATATTCTTGGAATGGAACTGACAGGATTCACATTTGGTGACCAACTCAACTGCATCTTGGAGGGTTGTGAGCCAGTAAAATCCTTGTCAGAAGTCCTTTCCAACTAGAGCCCTCGATCCGATGTGTGAGCTGCACAGGCCCTTATGTATTTCTGCCAGCAGTTCTTTTCCTTCTTCCCGACAAATGCACTTCAATTTCACACCGTTGGGCCTTCTTCTGTACAGCGTGTCATCCACGAACTGATACATACTGGCCCTCTGGGCTACTCTCTCAGCTTCTTCTTGCTCTTCGGGAAGTTCTCCAGTTTGGAGGAAATGGACTATGTGCCGCACCCAAGTTGGGGCCTGGGGCTGCAACGAGGACTAGCAGCACCTCCTCCTTCGTTGGAGTGCACACTTCAACCGAGGGGACCGGTGGTCTGGCGGGAGGAGGCAGCCCAGCAACTGAAGGGGAGTTATTGCCGCCAAGCTCTCTGCCAGGATCCTTGAGAGGTTTGTAGCGACCAGACCTCAAATGGCCTGTGCTGCTGTGCACCAGTGTCATCCCTGGATCAGTAATGCTGACACGCACAGTACAAATGGAGGATTTATACCAGAGTAGCAATCACACACTTATTACATCGAATATCTCCAAAGAGATTAGTATAATAAACATGGCTTAAGGCCATCTAATAACGATAACAGCGGAAGACTTGGAAGAATAGTGAGTCCATCAACTCCAGCGGCATCACTGAGTATAAGACCACGACCTAAGGCACCTTAATCGTCGTCTGAAAAGTCTGCAACATGAAACGTTGCAGCCCGAAAACGGGTCAGCACATAGAATATGCTGGCAAAGCAACACATAGAGAGCAATGAACAATGATAAGGCTATACTATATGCATATATGGCTGGTGGAAAGGCTCTATGGTTACATTTTTTGCGAAAAGCCAATTTTATCCTACATCAAAGGAATAAATTTTATTTAACTATCATGGTGGTTGAAACATTGAGAAGGTACCTCCAACTCAATCCCAATTAAGTAACATCATTAACCCAACAAAATTAATTATAAGTATCACGGTGATGAGATTCAAATGATAATCCAGGTACTAGATACTCATATTGTCCATAACCGGGGACACGGCTAATCATGATCAGTTTGTACACTCTGCAGAGGTTTGTGCACTTTTCCCCACAAGACTCGATCGCCTCCGCTTGATTCTCGCACTGCCTGATGTTCGAGAAACGGATGACCGAGACACAGTCTTTCAGAAATAGTCACTCTCTACTCTGGATGGACCGGTACACCTACTTTCCCCTACATCTGCTAGTCCACCTCTTCAAGAGATCCTGTAACCTACTCAGCTATGCTAGAGCCCATAATAGCTTGCGGCTACACACGGAAGTTTCTAGCATGAATAATCTTATGATCCCTTTGAGCCTGGGTGGCGGACCT
The DNA here is from genome assembly GCF_018294505.1 of Triticum aestivum. NCBI lineage: Eukaryota > Viridiplantae > Streptophyta > Magnoliopsida > Poales > Poaceae > Triticum > Triticum aestivum. The sequence continues at coordinate 484,485,141 of NC_057814.1, read as the reverse complement.
TATACATACAGACAACACTGGGTTCTCCAGGTGCCTCAATCCACCCAGATGTGAGTTTTAGTTGCCACCTTAGGTAAACCATTATTAACAATCTCACATCTGTCATGAATTTCACTCAAACCCAATCCACGTCTACGAGCATAGCATGGCAATATAATAGCAACGTAGAAGTAACTCCCAAGGGTTTGATAAATAAAACAAGTAATAGGTACTACCTCAACTACTTTCCAATACCCACAGTTTAATTAGATCCTAATCATGCAATGTGTTTGAGGAAATAGATCTAATGCAATAAAACTGGGTATGAACGGGGTATGATCAAAGTGTTACTTGCCTTGCTGATGATCCGCAAAACCTAGCGAGTCGAAGTAACAAGCGGCACACTCCGGGTACTCTATCGCAACCAAACAAGCATAAAATCAGTACTCATCTAATGCACAGGTAAAACTCGAAAGAAAGATCCAACCAGAAAGTTCAACTTAAGAACTCCGGTTTGCAAAAAGAATCAACTCGAAAGAAACAACGAAAGTCAAACGGCGAAAGAAAGAAACTTCGTTTGCTAATTTGGATCTAGGTCAAATTTTACTGTAGCAAAAACTTGTTTCAGTAGGTTAAACGGAAAGAGAATTTCGAGACGAAACTCTAGGCGCTTGAATCGCCTGATTCCGATAAACGAGTGAGAAGTTAAACAGATTTGAAAACTCGATTGGAAATCGAATCTGAGAAAATAACGAGAAAATCCGACGAAAAAGAAAACCGGACGAACGGTTAAATAACGGACGTTCATTAACAGAGAAAAACCGACGAACGCGTTCGTTAAAACGAACGGTTCGCTGAACGCTCGTGAAATAAGAAAACCGAAAAAAACCGATCTAGGG
>NC_057814.1:484475469-484483566 GCF_018294505.1 Triticum aestivum | reverse complement strand
GGCGACGGCGTGCTCCTCCGGCGGCGGTGACGAGAGAAACGGAGAGGGGGGGTATATATGGAGGGGGGGTGCGGCGGCTTGGGGGATGGGCAACCCGAGGTGGCGGCGGCGTCGTGGCGATGGCGGACTCCGGCGGCGGCTCGGCGTGCGGGAGGAGGAGAGGCGACAGGGTGGGCCGTCGGCTGGGCTCGGCCCAGTCGGCGCGGCGCGTTTTTTTTTAAATATGTTCCGCGGAAAATATTGCGTAGAAAAATAAATAAAAGTCAGAAAAATATGTAATAAGTTTTCCCCGTCTAGTTAGAAAATCTAGAATAGGGTGAACATTTTTAAAATCAAAAATAAATATTTTGAAAACATGCATATTTTTAAATGCAATAAAATTGCAAATAAAATCCAATTAAATTCCAAATAATGATTTTTAACATTTTTCCTCCAGTATTTCAATATTTTGGGGAAGTCATATTTTCTCCTCTCGTTTATTTAAAATGAAATATTTTTCCGGAGAGAAAAGTAATTAAAAATCCAAATCCTCGGTTGAAAAATCAAATAAGAAAATTCGAGAAAATCCCCAACTCTCTCCGAGGGTCCTTGAGTTGCTTAGGATTTATCGAGGATTTGTCAAAATGCAACAAAACATGATATGCAAATGATGATCTATGTATAACATTCCAAATTGAAAATTTGGGATGTTACAAACCTACCCCCCTTAAGATGAATCTCGCCCTCGAGATTCGGGTTGGCTAGAAAACAGGTGGGAGTGGTTTTTCCGTAGATCTTCCTCTCGCTCCCAGGTGGCCTCATCTTCTTTGTGGTGACTCCACTGGACTTTGCAAAACTTGATAACCTTGCTGCGGGTAACTCGGCTGGCATACTCGAGAATCTTAACTGGCTTCTCCTCATAGGTCAAATCACTTTCCAACTGAATCGCTTCCAGTGGCACAGTATCTCTCAGTGGTATCTCAGCCATCTCTGCGTGGCACTTCTTCAACTGCGAAACATGGAATACATCATGAACTTCAGACAATCCTTCGGGCAATTCCAGCTTGTAGGCAACTTCTCCCATACATTCCAACACTCTGTATGGTCCGATAAAACGAGGCGCTAACTTTCCCTTAACTCCAAAGCGCTTTACTCCTCGTAGTGGTGATACTCGAAGATACACTTTGTCTCCGATTTCGTGAACTGTCTCCTTGCGTTTAGAATCAGCATAACTCTTCTGCCTGGACTGGGCTACCTTGAGCCTATCGCGAATCAACTTCACTTTCTATTCAGACTCCTTAATCAAATCTGGTCCAAACAACTGACGGTCTCCAACTTCGTCCCACGACAACGGTGTTCTACACCTCCTTCCTTCCGTACAAAGCTTCGAAAGGGGCCATTTTCAAACTGGTTTGATAACTGTTGTTATAAGAAAACTCCGCATATGGCAAATTGTCGTCCCAACTTGATCCATAATCTAGCGCACATGCTCTCAACATGTCCTCCAAAATCTGGTTGACTCTCTCGGTCTGTCCATCTGTCTGCGGGTGAAATGCCGTACTAAATTCCAGCCTGGTTCCCAATGTTTCATGTAGCTGCTTCCAAAACTTCGAGGTAAATTGGGTTCCTCTGTCTGATACAATGGTCCTCGGAACTCCATGCAAACATACTATCCTGGTCATGTATATCTTTGCCAATTTAGCACTGGTGTAAGTGGTCTTCACTGGAATGAAATGAGCCACTTTCGTCAAACGGTCAACTACAACCCATATTGAGTCATAGCCTGAACGAGTCCTGGGTAATCCCGTGATAAAATCCATGCCTATTTTATCCCACTTCCATTCGGGTATCGACAATGGTTGTAACAATCCTGCTGGCTTCTGATGCTCTGCCTTCACTCTCTGACATACATCACAAACTGCTACAAACTCCGCAATATCCTTCTTCATTCCGGTCCTCCAGAAAGTATTCTTCAAATCCAAATACATCTTGGTATTCCCTGGGTGAATCGAGTACGGTGAATCATGGGCTTCTTGCAAAATCAACTTCCTGATCTCCGGATCATTTGGCACATATACGCGGTCCTCGAACCATAAGGTATCGTGCTCATCCTCACGAAATCCCTTGGCTTTTCCTTTGCTCATCTTCTCCTTTATCTCTTCAATCTCCTTGTCTGTCTTCTGAGCTTCTCTGATCCTTTCCATCAAGGTAGACTAAATCTCCAATGTCGCTAAATAGCCTCTAGGGACTATCTCCAAGCATAGCTCACGTATGTCCTCGGCTAACTCCTGAGGTAACTCTCCTGTCATGAGGGTGTTGACATGACTCTTGCGGCTCAACGCATCTGCTACTACGTTAGCCTTTCCAGGGTGATAATGCAATCTCATATCATAATCCTTAATGAGCTCCAACCATCTCCTCTGTCTGAGGTTTAACTCCTTCTGCGTAAAAATGTACTTCAAACTCTTGTGATCCGTGTACACCTCACAATGGTTTCCGATGAGAAAATGTCTCCATGTCTTCAATGCAAGCACCACGGCTGCTAATTCCAAATCATGCGTAGCATAATTCTTCTCATGGGGTTTAAGTTGTCGTGAAGCATACGAAACAACTCTTCCTTCTTGCATAAGCACTGCTCCAAGTCCTCGACGAGAAGCGTCGCAATAAACTTCATAGTCCTTGCGTTGATCTAGCAGAATCAACACGGGTGAGGTAACCAATCGTTGCTTCAACTCCTGGAAACTAGCTTCACATTCCTCAGTCCAATTAAATTTGGTGTCCTTCTTCAATAGCTCAGTCATGGGCTTAGCAATCCTTGAGAAATTCTCGATAAATCTCCGGTAGTATCCTGCGAGTCCAAGAAAACTCCGGATTTCTCCAACTATAGTGGGCGATTCCCAACTTGTCACTGTGTCAACCTTGGCAGGGTCTACTGCTATTCCTTCTCCAGAAATAACATGTCCAAGGAATCCAACTTCCTTCAACCAAAACTCACATTTGCTGAACTTGGCATATAACTGATGTTCCCTGAGCTTCTCAAGTACCAATCGTAAATGCTCCTCATGCTCTTCTTCATCCTTGGAAAAGATTAAAATATCATCAATGAACACCACGACGAACTAATCCAAAAACTCCATAAACACTTTGTTCATCAGGTTCATGAAATAGGCCGGTGCGTTAGTCAGTCCAAATGACATAACGGTATACTCATACAATCCATATCTGGTGGTAAATGCTGTCTTGGGTATATCCTGCTCTCGAATCTTTAACTGATGGTATCCTGATCGTAGATCGATCTTGGAAAATACTTTAACTCCTTGCAAGCGGTCAAACAAATCATTGATCATCGGCAGTGGGTGCTTGTTTTTGATGGTCACTTCATTCAATCCTCGGTAATCAACAACCATCCTTAGTGATCCATCTTTCTTCTCTACTAGAAGTACTGGTGATCCCCAAGGTGACGAACTTGGGCGAATATAGCCTTTATCCAGTAACTCCTTGATCTGCTTCTTAATTTCCTCCAAATCCTTTGCGGGCATCCTGTACGGTCTCTTAGATATTGTCCCTGTGCCTGGCAAAAGTTCAATCAAAACTCAATGTCTCTATCTGGTGGCATGCCTGGCAACTCTTCTGGAAATACATCCGGATAATCCTTCACCACTGGTACTTCCTCCTGTACAACTCCTGATAAGGAATTCACTTGAGTCCTCTTCGGCATATGCCTGGATACATACTTGATCCTTTTTCCTTCCGGGGTGGTAAGCAAAATAGTCTTGCTGGCACAATCGATGTTTCCTCCATACAACGATAGCCAATCCATTCCCAAAATCACATCCAAACCTTGCGATTCCAAAACAATGAGGTATGAGGGGAAAACATGCCTTCCAATGGCCAACGGTATCTTAAAACATCCTTGGGTGGCCATATACTCTGCTCCTGGTGAGGTTACTAACATGGGGCTTTTGAGAACTTGGGTGGACATCTTAAACTTGTTTACGAATCCCCTTGATATGTATGAATGCGATGCACCAGTATCGAAAAGAACAGTTGCAGTAAATGACTTAACCAAAAACTTACCTATTACTGCATCAGGCTGAGCTTCAATCTCCTCCACGCTCACGTGGTTCACATGTCCTTTGTTGAACGGGTTCGGCTTCTTCCCAGAGCTTCCATTGCCGTTTCCATTTTGGGCTTCGGGACAATCAGTTGCATAATGTCCCGTCTTCTGGCACTTGAAACAAGTAATGTGACTTAGATCTCTCTTGGTTGGGGTAGATGGGTTGGTGCGGTTCTGTCCGTTTCCTCCTCCATTCCCATTACCATTCTTGGAGCCATTATGGTTGTGCGAACTACCTCCTCCATGGGTATGCTGAAAATGTCCTCCCGGCTTCGGGGTAAATCGTGGCTTCTGCTGGGCTCCAGAATTATACTTCCCTTGTCCATACTTCCTCTTGCGGTTTTCAATCTGCTGTTGCTTCCCTTCTATCATGAGAGCTCTATCTACCAGCTCTTGGTAGTTGTTAAAAGTTGCTACCATCAACTGCATACTCAGCTCATCATTCAATCCTTCCAGAAACTTCTCCTGCTTGGCTGCATCCGTAGCAACGTCATCTGGTGCATAACGTGCTAACTTACTGAAATCTTCCACATACTGGCCTACGGTGCGTCCTCCTTGGGGTAGGTTGCGAAACTCACGCTTCTTCATAGCCATAGCTCCTGCTGAAACATGAGCTGTACGGAAAGCTTGCTGAAACTGGTCCCATGTGACAGTGTCAATAGGGTGCGTGGCTGTATAATTCTCCAACCATGATGCTGCGGGTCCATCAAGCTGATGTGCGGCAAAACGCACTCTTTCCGCATCTGTGCATCCTGCAGTGGTTAACTCCCTTCCAACTTTGCGGAGCCAATCATCTGCAACAATCAGCTCGGTGCTACTGGAAAACACCGGCGGGTTTAGCCTTAAGAAACGGGCTAAGTGGTCAACAGGTGGTGGTGGCGGTGGGTTGTTGTTGTTGTTGTTGCCTTGGTTCTGAACTAACACTTGCATCAGGGCATTCTGTTGCTGAATCAACTGGGTGATCTCTGGCGGGAAAACAAATCCGGGGTCGCGTCTCGGAGGCATCTGATAGGTTTAGAAAAGATGAGAATTAAGAATAGAATGAGGTCTAGAGAGAAAACACTACCCATATGCTCATGAGAAAAATTCAATCAATATCACTCAATCAATCCAAACAAGGCAAAACAATCGATCTAACTAACGTTACAAAGTGCTTGAGCTATACTTCTAAATGGGGGAAAAACTACTACTGATATGGTAGTCTACTAAAAATTCTGATCTGTTGAAGACTCCATGATGTCTGCTCCAGCTTCATCAATCCATTCCTCTTCACTTGGTTCCGAGTCGGTGTCGTCGATGATGATGTAGTTATCCGGACAAGTGCATTCGACGACTTCTGATTTTGGCACTAGATTTCCCACGAATGTTCCAATCTTATTCTCCAGGTCGTCAATCTTCCCGACTAGTGCGTTGATTTCTTCCAAATAGTCTTCGCGTGTAGTCTTGAGTTCTTCTTGGAGTTCCTTGATTTTCGTGAATGCCTTCTTCAGTTCTTCCTTGTCCGTGCACATCTGGTTCTCCTGGCGTCGAATATGTTGGTTCTGCTCCTGGATGGAAGCTGCAATTGATCCATCCTTCTTGGTCTTGATCATCTCCCATTGCGCGTCTCGACGTCCACAAATCTGATAAATTGTATCCTTAAGCTCCTGGTGATAGACTTCTCCAATGCGTCCCATGGCGATATGTGCGGCCATGCTCTTCCCTAAACTCCAAGTTGGTGCTTCGAAAACCAATCTCATTGCACTAAACATCCTTCCTGGAATGATAACTTTAATCTTCCAGCTCTCCTCTTCAGGTAAGGTAGCGTTGTAGGTTTCGGTGACGCTTGGTATTCCTATGTTCAAGTACTTGGTGACTTCCTTCAAATGTCGTCCAAATGGCGTGTCTTCATCTGGTTGCATGAACTTGCTCCTTGCATTCGCCATTCCTAAAAGAGTAGAAAGTGGAGAGGGCTCAGAAATGAGAAGAGAGAAGTTTTCTAGGGCTTAAGCTTAGTGGCCGTGTCCTATAGTCAGCGTGTGCTCTGAAACCAACTTTGTAGCGACCAGACCTCAAATGGCCTGTGCTGCTGTGCACCAGTGTCATCCCTGGATCAGTAATGCTGACACGCACAATACAAATGGAGGATTTATACCAGAGTAGCAATCACACACTTATTACATCGAATATCTCCAAAGAGATTAGTATAATAAACATGGCTTAAGGCCATCTAATAACGATAACAGCGGAAGACTTGGAAGAATAGTGAGTCCATCAACTCCAGCGGCATCACTGAGTATAAGACCACGACCTAAGGCACCTTAATCGTTGTCTGAAAAGTCTGCAACATGAAACGTTGCAGCCCGGAAATGGGTCAGCACATAGAATATGCTGGCAAAGCAACACATAGAGAGCAATGAACAATGATAAGGCTATACTATATGCATATATGGCTGGTGGAAAGGCTCTATGGTTACAGTTTTTGCGAAAAGCCAATTTTATCCTACATCAAAGGAATAAATTTTATTTAACTATCATGGTGGTTGAAACATTGAGAAGGTACCTCCAACTCAATCCCAATTAAGTAACATCATTAACCCAACAAAATTAATTATAAGTATCATGGTGATGAGATCCAAATGATAATCCAGGTACTAGATACTCATATTGTCCATAACCGGGGACACGGCTAATCATGATCAGTTTGTACACTCTGCATAGGTTTGTGCACTTTTCCCCACAAGACTCAATCGCCTCCGCTTGATTCTCGCACTGCCTGATGTTTGAGAAACGGATGACCGAGACACAGTCTTTCAGAAACAGTCACTCTCTACTCTGGATGGACCGGTACACCTACTTTCCCCTACATCTGCTAGTCCACCTCTTCAAGAGATCCTGTAACCAGCTATGCTAGAGCCCATAATAGCTTGCGGCTGCACACGGAAGTTTCTAGCATGAATAATCTTATGATCCCTTTGAGCCTGGGTGGCGGACCTTATACATACAGACAACACTGGGTTCTCCAGGTGCCTCAATCCACCCAGATCTGAGTTTTAGTTGCCACCTTAGGTAAACAATTATTAACAATCTCACATCTGTCATGAATTTCACTCAAACCCAATCCACGTCTACGAGCATAGCATGGCAATATAATAGCAACGTAGAAGTAACTCCCAAGGGTTTGATAAATAAAACAAGTAATAGGTACTACCTCAACTACTTCCCAATACCCACAGTTTAATTAGATCCTAATCCTGCAATGTGTTTGAGGAAATAGATCTAATGCAATAAAACTGGGTATGAACGGGGTATGATCAAAGTGTTACTTGCCTTGCTGATGATCCGCAAAACCTAGCGAGTCAAAGTAACAAGCGGCACACTCCGGGTAGTCTATCGCAACCAAACAAGCATACAATCAGTACTCATCTAATGCACAGGTAAAACTCGAAAGAAAGATCCAACCAGAAAGTTCAACTTAAGAACTCCGGTTTGCCAAAAGAATCAACTCGAAAGAAACAACGAAAGTCAAACAGCGAAAGAAAGAAACTTCGTTTGCTAATCTGGATCTAGGTCAAATTTTACTGTAGCAAAAACATGTTTGAGTAGGTTAAACGGAAAGAGAATTTCGAGACGAAACTCTAGGCGCTTGAATCGCCTGATTCCGATAAACGAGCGAGAAGTTAAATAGATTCGAAAATTCGATCGGAAATCGAATCTGAGAAAATAACGAGAAAATCCGACGAAAAAGAAAAACGGACGAACGGTTAAATAACGGACGTTCGTTAACAGAGAAAAACCGACGAACGCGTTCGTTAAAACGAACGGTTCGTTGAACGCTCGTGAAATAAGAAAACCGAAAAAAACCGATCTAGGGTTTTTTTTAAACAAAAGGTTGTTTCTTTTTACAGAAAACCGGTCAACACGAGATGGCCGGCGGCATACCTCGTCGGGCTACTCCTGCGAGGGCTCCGGCGGGCGGGGCTCGGCGGCGAGTGGTGCGGGGCTCGGGGGGGAGGGGCTCC